>NW_015387297.1:181283-232980 GCF_001527695.2 Protobothrops mucrosquamatus | reverse complement strand
TGAACCAAGAGCTCCATATCTATTACCAAAAGGAGTGAGCAGGATCAAAAGCCACTCCAGCTCCTGCTGGATCAGCCACTGTTTCCTACACTGTATTGTGTATTATTTCTTGCACAGCAAGTTTCTGATAGACAAAATACAAGGGGTTAAGACTTGTTAGAACTTAAAAAATTTGGTTTTTTATTCCCAGCTCTGGACAAAAAAATAGGGCCTAGTGCAATAGAGAGCAATGTGTAGCCAGTATGTAAGCCCCTGAGGCACTTCTGTGCTAAAACATCAAGAACCTCTGTTATCAAAGTTCAAAGTATAAGTTTCTAGCCCTCGTGGGTCGAAGGGAAATGTTGAGAACATAAAATTCAGTGTGCTCATATCTGCATTCTTCCTGGTAGTGAAATTGAAGTTTCCTTCTCTCTTTGCAATTATGTAGTTTTCTGTTCCTAATGCACAACTAAACAGAGTAGATATAAATTTTTCTTGCTCTCAGTTAAGATCCCCTTTACATTCCTAATTTACACCATTTGAAGTGATCTGTCATGATTCTCCAATGAGTTTTGGAAATGATGTTCTGTATACAGTCTTAAGATCCTATGCTAAAGAGTTGTCTGCATCCTCTATAAAGTTCCCATTGTTTTTAATGCAAAACTGAAACTGACTTCCAATTGTGAAACAGATGTTTCCTGGCCAACATTAAGTACAATATGTCTTCAAAACCATTGAGAATCTGAAATGTTGTATAATGTGCCCACCAGAATACCTCCATCACCTGATTTTTACAAGTTTACCAAGGATAATTTCTTAATATTGTATAGCGTCCTCTTGGCATTGCAATCTTTTAGGATTTATCCTGCTTTCCTATCCTAAGGATAGGAAAGCCATCCCCTGGGTTTTTGATAGAGAGAAAAAAATGGTTCTGGCCAATTCCATTCCCTATCCTTTTCTATGTCCCCAAAGCATTAATATTGGTGGCATGGTCTACTTATATAGTCCTTATATAAGAACACTCACTGCTAATGAAAATACATACACACGCAAGCACACAGTTATAACTCTCTGCCCACTGGAAAGAGCCCATCTATAAATCCTACATTTATTTTAGACTTTTTGGTGATTATGTAAAGGTTACCGCGCTTTTATCCCACGGATTACAATACTGAAAATTAAGGTGGAACCCTTAAAGTCTATTCCCATCTATGGACTAGACAGAAGATAATCTACCCCCACTTGCTTTCTTTTTTTTTTTTCCAAAACTTGATTACCAGATGACACTTCTCCATTGAGCAGAACCCAAAATCTGGAGCCCTCTTGCACATTTTTGCCCTTTAAACATACAGTCATTTCAGCTGTTCCATTACCCTTTGTAGAGGGCTAAGGTATCTGGGAATACTAAATCATTTTTTTTCAGTTTAAATATTTATATTTTTAAAAAATGGGGAAGAAAAAAATAATAATAAAAAGCAATTGACTCTGGGCAACAACCATGAAAACTGGAAGAAAAGGCTACCTGAACAGAAAAGAGAATAAAAAGCTATTTGATTAAAACCTCCTGGCACCTCCAGCAAGCTCTTTTTCTTGCCAATCACCGAAAGAAAGAAGGGGCAATCAGGGCTATCAAATGCTACTGTTGGGGAGAGGGAAGGGAGAAGCCATTTGGGTGCTGCTGAAGCATAAATCATTTCAGCTCAGGTGAAGATTGGGAAAAGGAGGAAAACCACATTGCCTCATCTTTCCCCCGCCCCCCCAAACAGACAATGCACTATGGTGAGTGAAAAGCTTGGGGTCGGGTCAGACAGGCAAGATGAGAGAAGAAAGCGAGCTTTTAGCCCTCTGAACCCAGTCTTTTGGATCACCAGATAACCGGGATAAGGAAGCCACGAAAGCTGGGTCATTTCTGCCTCCCTCCTCTCACCAGGTATGGTCCAAGCCCTTGCCCTTCCCAACGTTGTCTTGTTTTCACAGAGGCAAAGGAAGGCTGAAATGGCTGAGACAGTAGCGTTGACAGAGTCCCTGTTCTCTCCCTCCCCCTCACTAGCGTGGCCCCGTTCTCCTCAGCCCATGAAGGAGTCGCCCTCGTCTTCTTCAAAGTGGCACTGCTGGAGGACCTTGATGTGATACTCGTAGATCTTGAGGGCCGGTCCCAGGCGAATAGAGAGGCCAGTAAGCACATCAGTGCGCTGCATCAGCAGCAGAGATTTCCCATCAATCTCCTAGGGAGGGGGAGGGATACACAAAAACAGAACATCGTGAGATTAGTGCACAGCAGCATGCCAAAAAGAGGTTTCTTCCTTTCTATAAGGCAGGAAAAGAGTTCCAAGTATGGTGGATTAAAGCAGCATTGAGGCATATATCCATGCATGCATACATACACATGTGCATTGCGCATATGCGTATCTCTCACCAGTCTGTGAGCCGAGAAGAGCCATGACAGAACCACCACCGCCTAATTGGGAAGGGGCTTTGTAAGACATCGAGTCCATTACTTTGCTTAGCACAGGAAATCTACTAAAGAAAATGTGTTCTAGAAATAGATATGGCTGCAGTTACTCTCTCAATATATAGGTACTTTTTATTAGATTTTTATATCCTTCTTTAGTGACCATACGTGGGACCAGTACCTCTTTCGTTAAATAAAGCAAAACTATGACTCTGCTTATGATCTTATTTCAAGTTTCCTTTACTTTACAGACCTGCAAAGATTGTCAATGCAATCTTAGTTACTGGTACTTTTATCTCTGTCATTAACTACAAACGATTGCTAAATGAAAACTTTACCTGTATTTACCTTTTATTCACTTGCTAATTTCAAACGTATTTATAATAAAACTAAAAACAACCAACCCAACTGAACTGGCTCAGCCAACACACCCTTAGATAAAGTAAGGCAGGTGAGTGGGGCCCAATACACTTCCTAGCTGCTTGTCAGTGCTCCCCATTCTATTCCTACCCTCTTAAAGTAACCAGGCACCCCAGGTGTGCTGGCAGAGTTTACCAGTGTGGAAGTAAAATTCAATAATCAGTTCTACTGGCTTGTCAAAATGGAATTCAAATGTGCACCTATGATTCCTAGGCATCAAAATGGTTTAATTGCCCAACACCTAAATGCGAGACGGAAATAAGATCTAAAACAGTGATGGCGAATCTTTTAGAGACCGAGTGCCCAAAAACTGGCCCCGCCCCTACTCCACCCCCTCTGCCCCGCCCCCGCTCTGCCCGCGCCCTGCAGCATCAACTGCATGATGGGGTGTGAGGGCAGAGTCTTGTCTACGCTGCCTGGCTGCCATGTCCTTGGCTGCACTGCTCCGTGTGGGCCACGCTTGGGGGCAACTCTCCTTCAGGGGGGCTGCTAGAGAGGAGGGGGTCACTGGGGGGAGGCGAGGCTGGGGCAACAGCACGTGTGCCCACAGAGAGGGCTCTGAATGTCACCTCTGGCACCCGTGCCATAGGTTCGCCATCACTGATCTAAAAGATCTAAGCTTTCAGAAAGCACAAAGCTTTTTACAAGCCTTTATTGCAAACTGAAATTTGTATTTTTGAAGAAGCCAACAAAAGGCTATCTAACAAAGAGCACAGATCATAGTAAAGAATTAGGGAGCATAATTGTGGATGGCTGAAGTCATCAGGAGGTGCAAAATCTCTCTGAATCTCTCTCTCTGGAAACATGTTTTAGTGAGAGCTACCCAAAACTTGTCACAGCCTGAGCTCAAGAAAACCAGTCATGAAAAGGAGGACCACAAATGACAACGGGGCCTCCATCCAGGGAGTGGCCGCTTTCTCATCTCAATTTTACCGAGTTTCAAAGGGAGTTTTTTTAAAATAAGACATAAAAGACGCACATGGTTACTGAGATAAACCAGTGATTTACTTTTAAGCAGGTTGTTCTCTTGAAATACTTAGAGACTGGAATGGCATTGAGAATCACGAGGGTAGGGAACAGGCAGAAGCACTACATGAAAGAAAGCCATAGAACAACTGAAGTTTGGATGTACCTTTACCCAGATTTTTAAAGCAATTTTCCCAGTCCAATGGGACCTAAACTCTGGAAAGAGTTCCAGCATATGCTCCATCAAAATGAGAGGCCAAGACTTTTCATAAGACTTTAGCTGAAGTGTAATCCTCCAATCCCTCTTCCTGGGGTTCTCACCTGCTCCTGAAAGGCTGAAGCTTGCTCAGCAAACCCAGCTTCTGTGAAATAATCCACAACGTCACCGACAGTCCATTCCACAGGGTCAGAAGGCTTCTCTTTCGCCGAACTGGAGGAGGGGAGAGAAAGTGAAATTGAGATCAGAGGCCTTTTGCACGGCTTCTTCTCCACCATCAGGAGAAGCCAGGGATTTCCTCATCAGCACCAGATCAGGGATACTGTTCACATGTGCATGTACACTCATACTGCACCGAAGGAATTCATCACAAGTGAATTGTACAGCATCTTTCTGCGGCAGTTTAAATCTGCCTTAAAGCATCCACTGCAGACATAGAAAAATGCACCGATTTAGTACCCACGCTTTATTTTATTTTTCAAGCACACTGTCAGGAGAGATTATAATTTAAAGTAAAAATTAAGAAAATTGAATACCTCACATCAGAAAATTGTTAAGAGTATCACAACTGACAACTAAATGTAATGGCCTTAAAAACATTGGGAATATAAAACAAAATTATTGGCCTGAAGCTGAAAGCAGCTGTTAAGGCAAATCTCTCTTGGGTCAATGTTCCACAACTGGGAATGACTGAAGATACCCTCTTTGCCTGCAACTTTTCATTTTACATTAGTGCTACCTAAAGGAGGCAATGGGAAGTTAAGTATATGTGAGTCAGAGTGGCCAACTATTCTAGTCCTTAGCTCTAATGATATCTGAAAGGCAATGTATAAAGTAGTTGGCACAGTACAGGTGCATTACAACTGTTAACATCCAGCCATGCTTGGTAGGTTTGCAGCTGGACTTTGCATCAAATGCCGCTTCTGAACAGCAAGCAAAGACAGTCCAGTATAGAGGGTCAATAAAACAGACTGACCAGGGCACAGAGAACTGAAGCCGGGCTAGTCATGAGTCTGCTCCAACCACCGGAAGCAATCACCATATCAAGACTTCTAGCATGGCATGACACTTTAAGGATAACAAACAAAACAACCCTAGTGTGGATATTTCAACCCCACAGCTCGTTTTGCAATCTAAAAGGAAGAGGAGACTCACTTCCTCTAGCAACAACACGTAGCCAAAGAGTCTATATAGCCTTTCTCCTCTTCAGCCCATCTTCTTCTCATACAACGGTTTCCCTTCCCAAATCAGGGCATATCAGACCCTTGGTGCAGTTGCCATTAGAACCAGCCAATGTGTGGTGGCAGTGACCATTATAAAAGTAATGAGCGAGTGAGATATGACCAAGGTGTCCAAGATCCCTAAGATATTTTCAACCTACATTGATTACTGAAAACACTGCTGTTTTTCTAGATAAGTGATAGCAACAGAAGACGGGTTCAAATATATCCACTTTTTCTTTACAATAATTAAACCAGGTATAATTGAAGAACAGGTTGTGATATCTGCACAAAACTTACACGCAACTGAATGGTCTCCCATCTGCCTGGATGCCAGGTCTCCCAGGAGATGAGGGCACAGAGGGATCAGCCCCTGCAACAGCTGGTGACACTGGAGAAAAAGCAGAGAAACAAACAGGGGTAGGTCTTGTTCTGTATCAGTATAACTGGAATTGGACCAAACTGAGTTTGGGGTTCTTTAAAAACAATGAAAAATGTTATTATAAAAAGAACATTTTAATTTCCAAGATAGCCAATGCCACCAACTATATCCCTCCCTTTCACTTGCCCCAACTAGTTCCAACCTACTCTAGAATGCCAATTAAGAATTCTTAAAACTGAATTAAATGATAGCGTCCATATTTATTGCAGATCTGCACATATACACTAACACACAATGCAAGCATGCAATACATTGAATTATCATTCAATCCATGTCAGAATTATTAGTGTTTAAGTGACCCCCAATCTCAGATCTTTTGCCTTACTGCCTATTAGGTTTCCCAGAAAAGTCAAGTTTAGCCAGCTACTTCCCCATCTTCTGCTACTTCTTCCTGCCTAACCCATACCTGCTCTGTCTGGCTGCTGATAGGCGCTGCCATCTTTCTTGCTGCCTCCCAGATGGTGACAGGCACTTTCTCCAGGCCAAGAGGCCTTTGTGTGACATTGCTCATTTCCTTCATGCTGAGAATGCTCCAATCCTTTGTTCAAAGATGTTTCCTCTAGGGAGTGCAGGTCTCTGGGGGTGGCACTGCTAGGTGGGATCTCTTTCCCACCGTGCTTGCTGTCCTTACAGTCACCATTCACCTGGCCTGTCCCAGGTCTGCTGTAGTTGCTGATCTCAAAATCTTGTGCCACTTCTGAGCCTTCAGACATAGTGGAGACTTCATCCTCTTCTTCCTCTTCGTCCTCGTCTTCTTCGCCTTTGATCTCCTCCCCTGCCTTCTATTAATATCACAGAGAATAAAGAAGAACAGCAAACACATTTTAATTTGGCATTCTTCTGACATATTGGGATTTCACCTATCATGAAGGCAAGTACAGTCATCACCTGGAAACAAGCACAACTACTTTTGAGACACATCACTGCAGTGTTAATTACTTCAGCTAAGACATCTCATATCTCAAACCCGAGCCCGTTTCTGAGCCATTTTGTTTCACTTT
Source organism: Protobothrops mucrosquamatus (assembly GCF_001527695.2). NCBI lineage: Eukaryota > Metazoa > Chordata > Lepidosauria > Squamata > Viperidae > Protobothrops > Protobothrops mucrosquamatus. The sequence continues at coordinate 226,283 of NW_015387297.1, read as the reverse complement.
CCCTTACTTGTATACACCCAGATATTTCTGAGGGCAATTGATGCAATCAGACTAAGTGGTGCTGGGATGGGAAACTTCTTCAATGTCTCCACTGCTCTAGCAATGTGATTAAGAGCTCCTTGAAGCAGGAACAGGAAACTTTTTATCCAGGGAGCATTTCATGCTAGTAAATCACTGCCACCTCTATCTTCCACCTGCAGCTTTCATGAAAATCTGTGACCATTCTCATCAATTAAAGATTGCAAAAAGAATAAAATAAAAAAGGGGGCAGGATCCCCCCCCCCAACTATTGCTAATCCCTCCTTGCTGCTAACTGAATTGGATAACAGCTAACAAGGCTGCTAACTGAATTGGATAACATTTCTGGAGTGATTACTTCCTGACCCCACGTTGCATGATATTTTCCTCCCCACCTCCAGCTTACCCATATTTGCATTCATTCAGTACTGCTCCCACAACCTCTAGACTTTACTGGAGGTTACCAAATTCTTTAGGTCAAGCACAAACTGACTCTTTGTTCTGTGTTTAGATGGAGCCTGGTACGACTGGAGTTGGGCTAGAAGGGGGCGCTGTTCTGGGCCCAATGTACACCAATGGCAGCAAACTAACCTTAGGGAAGGACCACACGCAGGTGAGCTAAGAAAGAACCCCCCTCATAGGTCGGAAGACTGTCGTCCGCCAGCCCCCCCCCCTCTTCTCACCCCCACCCCCGAGGGTCGACCTTGAAGTTCTCGGAGCGCCCAAAGCCAGCCAGCGTACTTCGGCAACGTTCGAGGGAATATTGCCCCGTTTCAAACCACGCACCAATCCTAGCGCCCCCCTCCAGTGCGACACGATTTGATTGGGTGCTGCCCTCAACTCTTCCTTCCCAGACACACGCACACCTGCACGAGAGCCCACTGACAACATCTGGGGGTTGGGCGCCGTCCGCCCGCCCCCAAACTGGCTGCTTTCTGGCGCCCACTGGCGCCCCTCCCCCCCCCTCAGCATTCGGGCACCCCCCCTGCGCGCGCACTCTAATCGGTCCGTTTCCTTCCTGGAGAGCCTCACCTGTTCTCCGCCGGTGCGTCCCCTTCGCCCCACGCCAGACACCGCCACCGCCACCCGCGGTTGCCAACCCATCCCCCAGAGCGCGCCCCGGCGTCTCCTCACCTTGTTCCTGTATGGTCTGGCGTTGGGGGCCCGGGCCTGCGCGCCTCTCTCCGCCCTGGGCAAAGCGACGCTGTTGCTGCTGCCGCCGCCGCCACCGCCGCCGCCACCCAAGCGGGTTCTTTCCAGCCTCTCCTCTTGAAGCAGCCCCTGTGCTCGGCCTCGAGTCACTCGGCCGCCCCCCGGCGCGGCGCCGTCCCCGCCCAAGTAGCGCACAATCTCTCGCAGACTAACGGGGGAGGATTCCTCCTGGGCGGCGGGCGGCGGCGGCGGCGGTCGCTCCCGTCCGGTCCGACGAGGCGGAGGAGGCGGCGGCGGCGGCGGTGGCGGCGGCGGCGGCGCGACTGGCTCCGCGCGAGGCGCAGCACGCTGGGAGGACCGGGGCGTCGCGGTGGCGGCGGGAGCGCTGGGCGGGGAAGTGCGGGCCGGGCGCTGCGGGGCCGCCGGACTGGCGGCGGGCGCTCCACCTCGCCGGGGAGGCTGGACCCGCGCGGCGTTGCGGTACGAGATGCTTCCCTTGTAGCTGACTCGGAGCACGGCGCGTTGCTGGATGAGCTTTTCCAGCTCGGCGCGGGTGCGCTCCGGCTCCGGGCCGTGCCGCCGGCGCACCATGCGGCAGATGCGCTCCAGGTCCGGGCGCGCCTTGCGAGAGCGCAGCGAGTCGATGGTGTCTAAGATCCACTCTTGGTAGCGGGGCGCCTCCTGGCCCGGGGGCGGCGGCGGGGGGCCGGCCATGGTGTTGCCGCCTCCCCCGGGGCTTTGCTGCCCCCGTGCGCCGCGCCGCCTTGGCCTCAGCCCTTGTCCGCGCGGCGCGAACTGGACCCTCCACCCGGCAGGCGCTGCTGCTTGCTGGAAGCGGCGGCGGCGCGCGGGCTGGTCCGGGCAGCGCGAGCTCCTCCCTCCCCTTCCCCCAGCCGCACGCGCCGCCGCCTCCAACACCGCCCGAGCGGGACCCGCAGCCGCTTAAGGAGGCGCTGTTGCCTCCCGTAGTCTCCCTACACTTGGCGACTTAAGGTGGAGCAGGAGAATTCTCGGGCTTCCTTAGCGGCCGCTCGGAGGGAAAAGACGCTCTCAGGCCGCCTCCGTCAAAAGTCAGCCCCAATCCTACGGGAGAGGTCCAAGTCTCTTCTATTTATAGCAGCGGGGAGTTTGCACCGCGTCTTCCAAGCGGGCAAGTAGAAGGGAAGTTTTCCTCCTGGCCGTTTTTTCTGCAGTGCTTTGCTTTCTCGTCCCACGCCCTTCTTCATTAGTCCAAATCACAAATCACAAATCTATCCCCCGCCTCCTCCACCAACGAACCGATTCGGCAGCCCCTGATGTCGTCTTACTGTCATAGTTACTTCCTATTCCACGGAAGTTTCTGTTCTGTGATGCCCAAACGAGTCCACCGCTGGATGTAATGAGATTCGGCTTGGAGTAAATATTGTAGACAAAGAATGGACTTATAGGTCTGAACAGTTGACGCGGGGAACTGCCTGTCTTTTTACAGGAAGATCTGCTGCCTTAAGTTTGCATTTTTTTCCCCCCCCTGGTGATCGTGGCCTTCATTTTCTAGATCTGAAGCATATTTTCTATCTTGCATTTTGATTACTTTTCCTTAGGACCAAGGCCTAGATGCCTGGTATGAAGAGGAATGAAATAAAAGCAGCAATTTGTTCCTGATTACAACTATGAGCACAAAAAAAAAGGTTTCTGTAAAAATATGGATTTTACTGTAGTGCTGAATTTCATATCCTGCTTCTAGCTTCTTGAAAAAATATGTGTTCACCCATTGCCCATTATTGATTTAACCATGGCTTACTGAATTTAACAGTTTACTGTAACAGAATTACAGTTACTTAAGTATAAATTAATCATACTGGTTGGGAATCCTACAACAAATTAAGGTAAAATATGGCTGGCTAGTTTGTGATTCAGTGCAGTGTGTGAACGCAGTCAGAGTAGATGTTTAGTGTATTACAAAAGTGAAACTATACTTTATAAAGACTTTATAGCTGCTGCATTTGTCAGTTATATATCTGTTCTACCAATCATCACACCTTCAAATAAGGAACCTACACATAATTGATGACCTAAACAAAAGCGAGATATTGAGAGATTTGAATTAAAAAAATTATCGTATTAGTCACAGAAAGTTGAATACTCTTTATCATTTGGTATATCAGGTTGGTTACACAAGAGCAACTGAGACTTTCATGTATTAACTCTGTATTCAGTCTGTACTTCTTTGTAGCTAGCTATTTTTTCCCCAGAGGTTTGCCAGAGATAGAATTGCTGTTTCCTTCCCATCAAATTATGCAGTATCTAACACTGATCAAGTTATATTAGCAGTTGGGGGACGAAAGGGAAATTCACAAGTATCTCTTCTTAGAATTTCAAGTACAATTAAAAGACTACAGTATATAAAAACTGATTTTCCAACTCAGTTGTTCAAACTTCACATGATATATAGGCGATCCATCTTCATTTTAGCCTATAGAAGAATTGCTCATAAAATGAATATAAACACTTAGGGCAGGGGTGTCAAACTCGCCGCATCACGTGATGTGTCGCAACGTATCGCAACTTTTCTCCCCTTGCCGGAGCTGGAGTGGGCGTGGCTTCCATGTGACGCATCCGGCCAGTGGGCCGGCAGTTTGATACCCCTGACTTAGGGCCATTACTTAGATTCCCTCCAAATGGGTTGGGCTAAAGCTCCAGCACTGAATTAGTTTTCAGGCAACTTTATAAATGACCAAAATTCAGCATGCAGGTGAAAATTGAGAAAACTTGGAATTCAGGCAGAATTGCAGATCCAAAACTCCATCAGTCTACAGTAAATTAAAACAATGCCATACGGGTAATCTTTGTTTAGCAACTGTCTCATTTAGTGACCATTCACTTACTATAATAATAAAAAAGTAGCTTTGTTGAAGATTATAAATACAGTCATGGTTTCACTTAGCAAAGGCTTTGCTTAACAAATGTGGTTGCTAAAGGACTACCTGTAATGAAACATTTTATATTTGTTTTCTGAATTGTGTCTCACTTTACTACCAATAGATCATGACTAGTAGAAAATAATAAGATAATTAAAATAATTTGATTGTATGCCAGAAATAAGACGACACTCTGTGATACTTAATAAATCTATGGAAGGCTCCTTTGCTGCAGAATGATTATCACCAAATCTATCCACTGCAGGATGAATAGCTTCTTTAGTGAAAGTTATAGACCCACACCATGCTTGTCCAGTGCAGGTTGATAGTTTTTTTTTAATTTCCCAAGCTAGGGCTATGAGATAATTATTATTAATCCAATGTCATCTTACCATCTTCCATGCCTAAGAAAGGAGAAGAACCTGGATCTCTTCACTACTAGATTATTTCAATCAAAAGGCAGATCCAAAGTTTGCTTTCTGAAATATGGATTTGGTACACTGAAGATTCCACAATAATTTTAATATAATTGCATTTATGCTGCTAGAAACTGAATTATAGGAGAGTCAGGATTTAGCAGTTACGAGGGCTGTGAGCAACAGTGGTTACATCTCCACCTACACATAGGAAAAGGAAATAGGTCCCTATTCATAAGCTGATTCAGTGACAGGAAGTGGTCAAGAATGAACTGCCTTTCATTTTTTTTCTTTTCAAAGATGGGAATAAATACATTTTTATGTTTAAATTATCAAAATATCAACTGAATTTGACAGATTAACAGCAATTGTTCTGAAGGGTGCTGTAGGAATTGTTTTGCTATTCTAATACCAGCATTTTTAATTTCAAAATTTTTCTTTGAACTCCAGAATCGTACCTAAATATTTGTTAGCAATAAAAGTTTTCCAAATATAAAGATGAACAATTTCACATTCCTCTAATATAATGTTCAAATCTGTTTAAACATAAATAAAAAAGTTCAACTCACAGTCTTGTTCACAACACACACACACAACCCCTATTATAAAAGTTTTGACAATTTTGATATTGGAATTTGGACATATCAGTTTCTTAGTGGCTGCCCCTCCCAGCTCATTTTATAAAATAGGAAAACACTCAAGTTCTCAAAATGGTCTGAAAACTAGATATTCTATTATAATAAGGTGCCTTACATAAAACTGATTTGCATAGCATACAACAAATATGAGATAATCAGCTGCTGGAATGCTGACCAGTTTCTTAATTTACAATACTGGCATTACTGCCTTTCTTTGTAATTTCTGGTCCTTATCAAGAATAATCCATCTTTTTCTTTTTGAGCAATCATTGGAAGTTATTCTCTAGTCTATCCTACACTGTAGCCCAGCTCTACAGTGTAACAACAGAATTAAGTGTAAGAAATAATACAATAGCTTGTCACAGTTCCAGAAGCAAAATAGAATTAATTTTCCAGAGTTTGGGGAAAACAGTTTTCTATTTTAAATTTTTAAAAAATGAGGGAACTGTGAAGAATCCAATAGCTATTATTTTCTCTGGTAAGTCTTACTTGTATATAAACAGCCAGCTTGTTGCATTTACTGGCTGAGGTACACTGAAAGAGGAAGTGCACTCAGCTTTTCAGTACACCTCATTCTGTCCCATTGAAAACAGTCACCTCTAAACCAAAATTACAAAATTCAATTATTTAGCATATACAATTTAGCCTTCAATATGTTATGATTCTTTGTAATTTTATTATTGAGATACCTTAACCAATGATAATGCCTTTTTTCATGGAAAGACCTCTTCAAATATAATTAGAACCTTAAATGCAGATATTCAAAGAACTTGTAATAGAGTTGTATTTCCAGTGATGATTGTGAGTTTTCTTATTAACAGTTTTTTACTACTAACCCATAGGAACTCAATTACTTTTGTTTTGAAAGTAATTTCCATTTTGTCTTCCTACTCTCAAGAGAGTTTGAATGTATTTAGTATTTGAATACACAACAGCATCTTCTTAAGCTGGTCCCTGTCGGATGCATTGGACCACCACTCCCAGGATATTTTAGGAATAGTACTCCAACATATTTAGAGGGTATTGAGTTGGGGAAGGCTATCATAGGACATTATGTAACTAGATACATGCCTTTATTTGCTCTGAATAAGGTTTTTTTTAAAAAAAAATACAAACAGCAGAAGAGTTTTCCATGCACATTAACATGACAGTGTGTATGAAATTCTAATATAGAAACTCAAGAATCTGACAATTCTGGGGTGCTCACATAAATTTTAGGTAATGGACGTGTTGATTTCACAGCCATTTGATAAATTGCCTCTTCCATTATCAATACTCTCCAGATAGAATTTAAAAGTTTCAAAATGTAATGCATATTTGATTATGAAGCAAATGCATTTTTCAAAAAGCTAATAATTTTCATTGACTGAGACTTAAAATTAAAACAGAGAGCATTCAATTCACATACCTTCAGTTATGTCAAATTGGTTTTAAAGCGTTATACAAAGGGAGTAGGCTGTATCAATGGTTAATGAAAACTGCATCATGTGAGTTCCTAAAAGTTCCATAGCTTTTTATTTCATGTTATCTTTTTAGCACCGGCCATCATGACTCAAACTCCTTACTGCTGTTTCCCATCTTATCTAAAGTTTAGGAATTAAACTTTATTTTTTTTAAACAAAACTTTATTGGTAATAGTTTCAAATATGTTTACAACAAAGCACACTGTTAAAGAGGAAGTAGGGTTTGTTTTTTTTCTCAGTGAAACAAGTTTTGTTGGATTACACAGAAGTGGTTTTTGCTTCTTCCAAGACTGGGAGCAGATGGCTTTAGGTCTACCTCTCCCCAACCTCACAGAAATGGGACTGAGGAGCTTCTTGGTGGGAAGGGATGATGAGAAGTTGGGGTTGGGGAGGCAAATAAAGCTTGTCTGATCCTAATAGCACTTCTGTGCAGATGACATCTTTCAATCTAAAGACGCCTGCTCTGCTCTCCAGCCATGGAAGGAGAACAGGAGAAACTTAAACTGTGAATTTAGAAAGAGTGTACTTGGAGTCAGGAAGGTGAAGACAAAATACAAGGAGGCATTGCATTGGAAAGGTGAAGGGGAGTATCAGAAAAAAAATAGGACAAAACAACAAGCCTTCCCTCCTCATTGTTTGAGTCCAACTCCAACTGCTTCCGTCTTTTCAGAGAAAAGACTCTAAACAGATGCCACTTTATATTTCCAATCTCAACAACAGACCAAAACTGGTCACTCCCTTGTCTGCATGGCACAAGTGAATGGGTTTTGTCTATTTTGTTTGTAAATCTCACCATCTTTATTATCAGGGTTAGGTTTGCCATCCTTCTCGTTATCTTAGCATAAAACTAGAGCAGGTGTATAGAGATCTTAAGGATTGGAGTAACGGAGAGTCCACACCCACAGATCCATGTATCACCAACATTGAGGTTTGAGCTGGAAGAGGAAGAATCGTATCCAGCCAATGTGTCTTGCCAACATCTTTCACTACGCATGTACTTTATCCCCATTTTAATTGCTACTAAAGGGGACAAACCTCTTCAGTGACAAGTAGCTCATCTTTCCCAAATTCTGCTCGTTTCTCATCCATTCAAATTAGTCCAGCAGTTACCTTATGCAGTAGAACTGATCTTGGGATACATTTTGGAAGGGGCGAGGTTAGCTGAGGAGAAGGAAAAAGAATGGGTTTTGGAAATACACATTCAAACAGTGTTTCTTCCCATAGTATTCCTGCTCCAGCTGCAGCCAGTCATTGTCCCCCTTCAGCAAGTGTGAATATTATTGCCTCTTTCTTTCCCAAAACCAGGGACAAAGATTTAAATCAAGTGTAGAAAGAAAGAAAAGAAAAGAAACCACATATTCTTCATGCTAAAATCCAGCTGTTTTTACAGAATTAAAATTCCTGCTGAATTTCATTTAACTGTGCTGGAAACAGAGCATATAAAAGCATTGCCCCCACCTAGACTGTTAAAACCTTTTTTTAAAGCCAGTCAACTATGTCTTTAAATTTTTTCTTTAAAGTTAATAAAATGAGCCTTGGAAAGGGATAGGGGAGGAAAGGGCTATTGATAAAAGGATAGGGTTGTCTCACAGTGGGAGGCGAGACAATTGGGTTGTAACCCATTTAATGCTGGTCTAAACACCAAAGTGTTGTGTGGATGTGTTTACTTTCTGCCTTCCCCAATTCCCTTCCCTTTTTTTTTTTGCAATGCCCCATGAACCAAATCGTTAGAGATGGTGATGAATTACAAAGTATTCCCTTTCCCTTAAAAATAAAAAGCCACCAAAAAACCAGGGACTGTCCAATTAGGGTTTGTATATGGATTGGAGTCAATGTAAGCAGGAAGGGAATTTGTTTTAAAAACTGCCTGAGAGTGGCGGGGAGCCACCTTATAGCTTGCAGTGGATGGTGGGTGGATGACATTCAGACTACTGTCTTTTCCACAGCTTCAAATGAATTCCCCTTTTCTCTCTTTTGCCCAAACAGATCCAGGTGAACCCCAACACTCTCCCACCTCCCCAAATTAACAAATAGGCAAGGAACTCTGGCCCTTGAGGCTGATCAAATCAAGCCCTTTCTTTTCCTGGGCACACAAAGCAAAGGGGGCTGGCCCTAAAATTCTGAAAACTCCTTGACGCATTTTTCAGTGATAGACACCCGGATCTCCTCTTCTTCATAGTCATCAAAGTTACTTGTGTCACCCGGTCCTTTGCACTTTGGTATAAAAGGAGCTTCCACCTGTGGAGGAGATAGCACAGTTAAGTATTATTATAATATGGGAACATGTCATCATGTGTTTATAATCAGTAGATCAATTATAACATGAGGCATGAAATAGGGCTACAAGTTTGGTTATTAATCTAAGTCAGGGGCAGTCAACCTTGGCTCTTTTATGACTCGTGGACTTCGACTCCCAGAATTCCTGAGCCAGCTAAACTGGCTCAGGAATTCTGGGAATTGAAGTCCACGAGTCATAAAAGAGCCAAGGTTGACTACCCCTGATCTAAGTAATGTTCTCATTTTCTCTCTCTGTAAAGAGGCACATAGTGATCTTGACAAGAGAGAAAGCGCATCACCAGGTCAATTCTGTTGGCATGGTGAGTGTCAGATCCTCAACAGGTCTTAACAACTTTTATACTTGGATGAGTCCAATGAATATGAGACTAAATGTATAGATCCAACAAAAATGCTTACCTGTTTATCTATAAAACAGAGTTAAAGATGCCCTGCTTCTCTATAGAAGAGAATAAAATAGCTGCTTAAAGCTATTTCTGCTTAGGCTAGCTCACTTCTAATATTAATACAGGATTGGGAAAATTTGCTTAACTTAGCTCCTGCACACTCCCTTGATGTAAGGGACATGCTTTGTTTTTTTTTTAACCAGGTAAAGAGGTAAGAATTCTCCACAAACAAGTACACCATTACTTTGCTTCAGCTCAATCGGAGCTCTGCCTAACTCAGGGGTGTCAAACTGCCGGCCCACGGGCTGGACGCATCACGAGGAAACCGCGCCCACCCCATTGCCGGCAATGGAGAAAAAGTTCCGATACGTTGCGCGGCGCGATGTCATGAGTTTGACATGTCTGGCCTAACTCCTTCCATGTCTGCTGCTCAGCCATTTCTTCCCAAAGTAGAAGTTTATCAGCTGAGTCTCCCATTTCTTGTTTCTAATTTAGGAAAAGTCAAATTAAAAATTCTCCAGAATTATTTGGGTTTTCCAGAATTACTTGGTTTTACAGGCTTTGTTTTAACTAACCACAATATGCTGATTGAGATACTGTGTTTTGTAAATTATAGATTTGGGTTAATTTAATATAAAAAAAACAATAAAACAAAACAGGCTACTATGTCTTGCTTAGGTTAATACAAACCCTGGTCTAACACAATGTATAAACCAAGCCAATGTTTATAAATCAATCAGCAAATCTGAGGAGGATCAGAGATGTAATGGCAAATACAAAGAACCCATTTATTTGTATCTAAAATAGTTGGTCTTTTTTCATGATCTTGTTAAATCTTATACCACATGCAGAACCTTCCAGCCCATTTTACATCACTAGAATAACCAGTGAGATTTGCTGGCAAACAATTTTCAGAAAGGGGAATCTTTTTGCCTCTGCTTCCATTACCCTCTTCTCCTTCAAATAATTCACTTCACATAAATAACCATGCAAACTATGAGCAATGATGGTGAATCTTTTGGGCTTGGCATGTCAAAAATTCGGAATATGGCCTAACATGATTCTGCTGGCATATCACGTCTCCCCCAAACAAAAGAAAACAATTCTCTATTTCTTTATTTATTTGTATCCCGCTTTTATGATTTTTACAAATAACTCAAGGCGATGAACATATCCAGCACACATTCCTCCTATTTTCCCCACAGCCCCAACCCTGTGAGGTGGGTTGGGCTAAGAGTGTGTGTGACTGGCCCATGGTCACCCAGCTGGCTTTCGTGGTTAAGGTGGGACTAGAAGTCATGGTATCCAGCTTCTAGCTTGGTGCCTTAGCCACTAGATCAAACTGGCTCCCATTTAGATCACCCTGAACTGTGGCACTTGGCGACAGCACTGAGGGTGGGTTTTAAATAGAGGCCAGGGCTTCAACTTCAGCCCTACTGCCACTCAAAAAAGCCACCTTACAACATTTTCCAATGATGGCGAGCCTTGAGGAATAGCACGATTGTCCCCGCAGCTTACTATTTCCCAGGATCTGCCACATGCTACTAGGTCAGCGGTTCTCAACCTATGGGTTGTGACCCCATTTGGGGTCGATTGACCATTTCACGGGGGTCGCCAAGCAAGGCTGTCCGCCATTTTTTTTGTCCGCCATTTTTCCCCCTTTTCCGGTGGGTGCCTTACCTCCCTTGGGCTGGGCCAGCTGGTGGTCGGCCTGCTCCGTCTCTGCCGCTTGCCAGCTACGCCTCGGCTGGCGCAGGGGGCGGAACCACGCATGCGCGGCGCTCCCGGGCAGGGAAAGTCCTTGACTTACGACCGGTTGGGTAGTCCTCGACTTACGACCGGTTTAGTCCTCGACTTACGACCGGTTTAGTCCTCGACTTACAACCGGTTTAGTCCTCGACTTACGACCGGTTGGGGGTCGCGGCATTAAAAAGGTTGAGAACCACTGTACTAGGCAATGTTCTCTTTTGACAGGCTTTTGGGCCTACTTAAGGCTGTTCTGGGTTCAAGAGGCCTCCGCTCTTGAAGTAACTTCAGAGAATGCTCTTCTGCATTTCTGCAGTGTCCAAAAAACATACGAAAGCAGGCCCTGTTCTCAGGCAATTTTGGGAGGCTTCAGAAGCAACACAAGAGCAGAGCCCTCTAACAAGACTTCCAGAAGATCCGGAGGCCCCACCAAAGCACAACCCATTCTCTCACAGCCTCCATAGCTCCAGAAATCATAAAAAAGCCTGTCCCGTTTTTACACAACTTTTGGAGTCTTCAGACCATGCAAGAACATGGCCCTCTCGCATAACATTTGCAGCCTCTGAAAATCACAGAACAGGGTATGCCTCCAAGAATAGTTGTCAGCTGAATTCTGGTGCGTCACCCCAAATGTTGCCACCTGTCACCTTTGACATGTGTGTCATAGGTTCGCCATCCCACAACAATAAATAATTTAGCTGCATGCTTAAAAATCTTCCTGTCAAATTGAGGAAGGGCACTAAGAACTGTAGCGTGCCATAGCACTAACGACTTCGCACAATTAACTGACCTATTCCAAACCATGCACAATTCATAGAATTTACTGCAAATGCAAATTCAGGAAAAGCTGATTCGCGCCCATCCTTCCTAAATGCAACGGTAATCATTTTGTTGCATTACCACATCCACAGTCGTAATGCAAATTATATTATGAGCAAGTTGTATTACGAGCTCTACCCCAAATCCCATATATGTGCTCATTTTTCATTTTAAAATAGCAGCAGCTTATTTGCATTAAGTCTCTAAACTCCTAAACCTTGAAGATTAAAGAGCGTCAGAAGATTGGTCCCCACTGTCTCAGCACTGGCATGACTTCCGTCTTTTGGCCCTTCAGTGACTGACATATAGTCAAACATTGTACAGGCCCTGCTGCCAAAAAACTGCCTTCTATGCTCTAAGTGGCAATTTGTAGAGGAGACTAAACTCAGATATGAAGATGAGCAGCCATTGATTGTTTAGCCCTTTCCTAGCTTGTTTTCCCTCCTGCTCTTGCCTTGTGCCTCTAAGGACGGATCAGAGGCTTTATCAAAGCATACAAGCAAGCCAGGAAACCACAAACAACCCATTTTGGCATCACCATTTAGAGTTAGACAACTCAGAAAGTCATAGCTGTAAATAATTCAAAAATAAAGTTTCTAATTAAGGTCTGCTGATCCAGAACAAGCCACTTTTTGTGAAATACATGGAAGCCTTTGTGCTGCTGCTAACTTGGTGATTTAAAAAACTGCTCAATGCATCCACCTTTGTATATGTGCAAATGGCAGCCTTAAGCCTAGTAGGCAATTGACATTAATGTATAATAATAACGATAACAATAACAACAACAATAATAATAGAGTTAGAAGGGACCTTGGAAGTCATCTAGTCCAACCCCTTGCTCAGGCAGGAAACCCTATACCATTTCAGACAAATAGCTGTCCAGTCTCTTCTTAAAAGCCTCCAGTGTTGGAGCATTCACCGCTTCTGGAGGCAGGTTGTTCCACTGGTTAATTGCTCTAATTGTCAGAAAACTTCTCAGTTCTAGGTTGCTTCTCTCCTTGATTAGTTCCCATCCATTACTTCTTGTCCTGCCTTCAGGTGCTTTGGAGAATAGCTTGACTCCCTCTTCTTTGTGGCAACCCCTGAGATATTGGAACACTGCTATCATGTCCCCCCTCGTCCTTCTCTTCGTTAAACTGGACATACCCAATTCCAGCAACCGTTCCTTATATGCTTTAGCCTCCAGTCCCCTGATCATCTTTGTTGCTCTTCTCTGTACTCCTTCTAGAGTCTCAACATCTTTTTTACATCGCAGTGACCAAAACTGGATGCAGTATTCCAAGTGTGGCCTTACCAAGGCATTGTAAAGTGGTATTAACACTTCACGTGATCTTGATTCTATCCCTATGTTACTGCAGCCTCGCACTGTGTTGGCTTTTTTGGCAGCTGCAGCACACTGCTGGCTCATATTTAAGTGATTGTCCACTAGGACTCCGAGATCCCTCTCACAGTTGTTACTATTGAGCAAGGTACCCCCTATACTATACCTGTGCATTTGGTTTTTCTTGCCTAAATGTAGAACCTTACTTTTTTCACCACTGAATTTCATTTTGTTAGATAGCGCCCAGTGTTCAAATCTATCAAAAGCCTTCTGTATCTTAAGCCTATGTCAAACACAAGGCCCGCCCCGTGGTTCCGCCTGGCCTGGGGACCTGCTCTGGAAACAGTAAAGGACCGGCCCATGGCACCTTGACCCGGCCCAGGCCGACTGGGCACTAATCTACAACCTGGTGCTAGCCATCAAAGCCAGAACGTGCTCAGCCTTAGATCCATGGGGCAGCCCTGGAACCAGCGACGGGTGCTCCTGCCCTGTCCTCTGGATGCGTGTGCAAGCGGAGTCCAGCGTCCCTGCTGGCTGTCTTGCCCCGCAAGCTGACTTCACCCAAAGATGCTGGCGCTGTTCGTCTCCTGTGCGCACACCCAGGGGCTGGGGCAGAGGCAGCGGAGCAGTTCCTCGCTGGTTCCAAGGCTGCCCCGTGGATCTAAGGCTGAGCACATTCTGGCTTTGATGGCTGGCACCAGGCACCAGCACCTCCATGGCCTGTTTGCTGACCTAGTCTTGCAGCCACGAGGCTTCCCTTTCACCGGGACCAGCCCTGCCTGCCTGGGTGGGATAGTGATGGCCGACGGTAGCATGGACACTGGCAGTGCTAGCAATCTCTCCCCCTCCCATCACCCCTTTCTGAGCGCGGAGGAAGGAAAGAGATGAGAATGGGAAGGGAGAGAGGGAGTGAGGAAGAAAGGAATGGAAGAAGGAAGGAACGGAGAGAGGAAGGAAGGGAGGGTGGGTGGAAGAGAGGGAGGGAAAAAAGGAAGGAAGGAAGGAAGGAAGGAAGGAAGGAAGGAAGGAAGGAAGGAAGGAAGGAAGGAAGGAAGGAAGGAAGGAAGGAAGGAAGGAAGGAATAGAGGCAACTTGGTTAGAGATGCCCCAGTTCACACAGTTCTGCTTCAGACCTGGATCCATTGAGACGTGGGCTCAAAGGAGAAAGCAATCCAAGTTAACATTGGTATTCTTGAGTTGTGAACTCTTAGGAAAGTATCCCCTCCTTGTGTGTTGCAAACAGCCATTTCCAGTGGGGAAAACAGGACAAAGCAGAGTGGGGGAAAATATTTTCCTTTGCTATATTTCCAGTCTGAATTAGACCATGGCAGGGTCCCTGCAGGAGAGCCCTTCTAAGGATTATGTATTAATAGAAAAGCAACTAACTTAACTCTGTTCCTAAATGCTAAAGCTGTCGCACATAAAAAACAGAGGAGCTCTGATCAACTATCACAGCCGCCATTTTGACAGTTTTGCTGTACTGTTGTCTGTGGACGCCCCCACTAAATGCAAGCATGGGATAAACTGAGCCTGGTTTGTTCTCAGTCTTTTAAGTGGCCACAGACTACTAGCAAAAGTGGCATCTGATCACAAGGCAAGGAGGCATCGAGAAATGTTTCCCCTTTTGCATTTGAGCATCCAAGAAGGGACAGGAAAGGAGAAAGGGAAAGAGGAAAGACAAAAAGAAGGAAAGAGGGGAAGGAAAAGAAGAAAAGGAGAATGAAGAGGGAAGGAAGGAAGATTATAATGAGAGGGAGGGAAGGTCTGAGGGAAGTCCTGCCTTAGCACTTGGCCACGAGCAGCCCTGCTGCCCTTTCGCCATCACCTTGTCCCCTCTTCCTGACCTCTCCTGGTGGTCTCCCATCCTATCGCTGAGGATGCTTTGGTTACAAAGCCGGGTCTCCTCGCAGGGAGAGGGAGTGGGCCTCCCTCTGACCCACACATTTTGCCCTCACACACACACCATGAGCAACTTGGCCAAGGAGAGCGAGCCAATCAGCAGCAGCCTTGAGGAGGAGGTAAGCACAGCCAGGCACTCCCTTGGGAAAGGCTGGACTGGGCCCTTGCCCTTCCCTGCCCAGGGCTCCAGGCAGCCTGCATCACTGGGGGTCCTCCACATGGCCTGAGAGGGATAGCAAGGCTCCTCTGGTGGACAAGGATATAGTGCTCGTTCTGGTCTCGCCTTCTTCGGCTGGAGACAATGGATCCCCCCCAGCCCTGCACGGGCCACCACAGGCACCCCCCGACACGAGCGATGTTGAACTCACCACGCCCATCCCCGCTATGCCCACCCCGGCCACGCCTACCCCGACCCCCCAAGGTCAACCACAACCCTGATGCAGCCCTCAATGAAATCGAGTTTGACACCCCTGTTGTGGAGTATTGGCTATTCCTTCCAGTTTGGTGTCATCTGCAAATTTATGTACTAATACTATTTACTCTTTATTTTAAAAAAGCCTGTTGGCTGCAGTTGTTTACCTTCCGTTGGTAGATGGCAATCCAATCAGTGGTTGCAAACCACTTGTGATTCTTGATGTCGTTGACTCCATTTTTGAGGTTGCCAAAGCGTTTGGTGAGGTCTACCTGTAGCAGGTTACGCAACAGGTCCTTCAGATCTGAGCTGAAGTGGGATGGGAAGCGGACCTGGATGCAAAAAACCCAAGATTTTCTTCTGTCTCCAGAAAGAAATCTCAAAGCTATAGGAACAGGGTAGGCAGTATGATATCTCATATGCTATAGCGGTCTATTCCCAAATTTGTGCCCTCCAGGAATATTTGGAATGACTAGGCTGGTGGAGAGCATGCTATAGCTCAAGACATTAACACACTTTTGAAATTAGAACATTTACCACATAACTACAGTTCCAGGTAGGTTTTCCATATATCTTGTATTTGAATTCCCAAAACCTTATTTTTACGAGAATTTTTACCTCTCAGGAACTTGAAGATGGGAAAAGTACAGATGTATAATAAGAACTACTGACACAAGAGAAGCAGAAGGATATTTTTTTTATAAAAAACTAGCAAACAATATATATCTTTTGTGCTTTTTTCAAAGTGCCCTGCTTCTCAAAAATATTCCAGCATAAAACTCTTATAGATTGCCAAACTATTTTACAGAGTAGGATTTAGTATTTAGCTTTACATCAGGGCAAGCAGAAGGCAGATTGTGTGGCTTGAAATATTCCTGACTCCCAATTGACTGATAAAAGTCTAACATTATACTACTGAAAAAATAATTTATTTGCCTGGAACTATACAAGCGTTGTTAAGTACTAATATTCAAAAACAAAAGAAAATAAATATTTTGGATTCAGGGTTCTAAAATCCAAATGTGTGTTTTTAGCAATTGGATCTTGGATGTCAGAAAAGTAAAACAAGATAAAGCAAAAGTAGATTGTTTATATCTGAGTTTGGCCCATCTTTTCTCTTTTTCAAATAGGTAGACTGGAGGAAGAGTTGCATCAAGGCTAGTAAGTTAAATGCCTTAAGCCAAATCTAATTTATGCAAGTCATTAAATTAAGTATTCGCCTACCTAATGCATACAGCTGGAATATTTTTAAGAAACATCTGACATATTTGCAGAAGTTGGTTACTTGATTCATTTAACTTAATTTGCTTCTGCAATAAACTAAGATGTCATAGATAAGTATCTGAGCAGAATAAAAAGTTTTTTTTCCCCCAGTTGAGAGAATAACTTAACCAAAAATTCAACTGACTGGGGTTGTGGCAAGGAAATGTGAGGAGAACATTGACAAACAAGAATATAAAATGCAATTCAGAGGAGATGACAGATAGGAGACTCTAACATAAAAAAGAAACTTTTTCACTGATTAAATTGAACTGTTACAGTTCAAAAGTACAGCACAAAGTTCTGATATATTTTATATTAACCCAACAAGTTAAAAATAATATCACATGTCCAGCCACAATGCTTCTGTTGTTATTTGTAAAAAGAATTAAAACTATTTCTAAAATTTAGGACGCTGCTTTGCTGAAGGATACTGTAGGAACTTGTAATACCTGCATGAATTTCAAATGAAAAGCAAATCAAGACAATGGTCCACACTAAATGAAGCAGTACACCTAATAAAACATTATCCTTGATTGCTTTTCAATAAAGGTAAGTTTCCTTACAGTAAGAGTTGTGTTGAATGGTTGAAACACTTTAACTTTTGGCTTCTATTCTGCCTCAAATGGTGCTGGTATCAGAGGTAATATTTTTTAGAATAATGTGCATAAGCAGGGCCCTTTGAAACTTTTTCAGGAGAGTGGTAAAGGAGGGAAGAAGTCAAAAAAGGTTAGATGCAGATGATCAAAAAATTAGCATAAGAGTGTTGTTTTAGTAACAGTTGATAGTAGAGATTTTTTGCCTAGGATTGGAGTTTCTTTTCTATTTAGTCCTTCCAAATGAAATCCTGAAAACGCACACTTTTATGGTTACATTTATAATAAGACTACCCTTTGCCCGGTTTTATTCTTTTAAACATTATGCAGAAAAAGAGGAGCCATGCAAATTTACTACAGTGAAAGCTGTTAGTAATGCCAAAAAGTTAAATTCAAAATGTTGTCAAAAGGAATAGTTTAAAGGTGCCCACTCACAATTTACAGAACTACAATTACTCTAGCATTTACTTGGTAGGGAAAAGTTACATCCAAGTTTTAGTGAGCATTATAAATGTATATATATATTTTTAAAAAGTATTTAACCTACACTCAAGGTAAAGTCTGGATTCTATTCTATGTAAAAAAAAGACCAATAATATACAACAGGCAGGTGTAATATCTTGCATGCAGCAAATAAGGCATGGGCTGAAATATTACCTTCCCAGAGACAATTTTCTCATAGATCTGAATGGGCTGGTCTGCAAAGAATGGAGGATAGCCAGCTGCCATCTCATAGATAAGGACACCAAGTGCCCACCAATCCACTGCTTTGTTATAACCCTGCAACAGGAAACTCAAATCACAACTAGAAGAAGGGGAATATTCAAAAAGCTGGGGGGGGGGGACGGGTCACCAAGCCCTCCCCCAGTTTGACCAGGCACAGAACCTCAACATACTGTCCATGGAGAATACAGATCACTCACCTTACTCAAAATGATTTCAGGAGCCAAATATTCTGGAGTCCCGCAAAGAGTCCATGTTCGGCCTTTCACTCGTTTGGCAAAGCCAAAATCTGTGACCTGAAGGTCAATTTTAAAAACGAGAATTGTCAACAATAAAGATGGGATGGAAATGTACGTTAAACACAAATCCAACCTGGGTAAAAGGAAGGTTTAGGCCAGAACAGATAGATTAAGGAGATTTGTTTTGCATAGATCTCTTAAGAGCCAATGCCAAGATTTGTAGTATTAGAAAAAATGCTTTACAGTATCTAGTTATTCAGAGGACATTCAGTTAGACCTGGGGTCTTCAAACTTGGCCCTTTTATGACTTGTGGACTTCAACTCCCAGAATTCCTCAGCCAGGCACGCTGGCTGAAGAATTCTGGGAGTTGAAGTCCAACAAGTCATAAAAGGGCCAAGTTTGAAGACCCCTGAGTTAGACAGACTGTTGTTGGACTGGTATATTTCTATTAATCGAATACAAATAATTGGAGGACATGTATCGGGTTTTTTTGTCAGCAATTCTATTACATTCATACAAAATTGCTTATGTATAGTAATATTCATTTACTTATACAGTAGTTCCTGCTTACTGACTATTTAGAGACTGTTTGAAGGGACAACAATGGTGAAAAAAAGTAACTCTACAGTCCATTTACAACCTTTACAGTTGTCTCTGTCAGCTGGGAAAACCAGGACCACATGTGAAGTTCCAATAAAACTGATTTATTAAAACTCATGCTTATGCAAAGGTATCTACTCAATTAATGGTTAGCAATATTTTGGTGCTAGATAAGGGTCAACGGAAGTCAAGAGAGGTTGGACTTAGTCCATTGTGGCTATATAGATTCTAGGCTGATTCCTCTTTTGACTCTGCCCCCTCCTTCTCCTACATTCCCCCAGTCACACGATCATCATTACAATCATTGCACATCCTGTGGCTGACTTATGGGTCCCCCCCCCCCCCGCTGAGAAGCTTGATTGGAGAGAAAGGGCTTTGAAGAAAGAAAGCTGTTTCTCTCAGAAACTCTTTTCTCTTCAATCTCTCTGCTCTGTGAGGTGGGGGTGGAAAAAAAAAGCAAATGATTTTTGTAGGTCCTTTGCCTGATCCTTCTCCGCTTTCAGTGTGATCACATTGCTGTTGAGGTATAGAAGAGCAAACAGTTTACTTTCTTGCAATCTCTTTCTTGCCAACCAATCTGTTCTCTGAGGGAAGGGGAAGCAAGCAGTTTCTACAGGCAATCTCTCCTTTGCCTGACCCCTCTCTCCCCACTCCACTGAATGAGGAAAAGATTTCAAGAAAGTAAACTATTTGTTTTTCTACATATTAAAATCCATATGATAGCAGCAGCAGCAGGAAAAGATCAGGCAAAGGAGATATTGCCTACAGAAACCACTTGCTTTTTTTTCTCCCCATCCTCTTCACTAACAAGGAGGTTGGAGAGAAAGAGATATAAAGAGAGTAAGCTGTTAGCATAGCCTGCTCACAGTTGCCAGTCCCAGGCTGTGGGGCAATTGCATTCCTTTCAATGTGTATAAGACAATAAGCAGGCACTTGAGTATTCCAAAGGACAGGGGATGGTTAGGAGGCAAACAAAAGCCAAAGGTGTAAAACTGAGTAGTCTTGTCTCTTTCCAGCTGGAAAAGACTCTTGCAGTCAAACGATTTCCCACTTAGAAACCCCTTCACTTAGCAGCAAGGTTATTTATCCCAACTGGGGTTATTTATTTGTTTATTTAGAAAATTTATTTGCCGCCTAATACCCTGAGTTACCAACTCTGGGCGGCTTACAATAATAAAAAAATTAAAACTGTATACAAAGATAAAAGCATAAGTAAAATACATATAAAATAAAACAAATACAGCAGCCCAATTAAAACATGGGGAGGGTAGGAGCAGCATGGGGGTGAGGTGGGATCTGTTGTTAATTGATCAACCACCTCCACTGTGATATTATTAAGTGAGCACTATCTAAAGCCCCTAATAGTCAGATGGAGGGGCTTTGTTCAAATACCACGCTGAGTCAGTTTGTTCAGTCATGGCCTGTTAATATAATCTAGTGGTCACATTTGCACATACAGTAATGTTCACTGTGCCAGACTACTGACATGGACCGCAATTCTTAAAGAGTGCTGAATATGAATATGTAATTGATTGAAATAGTGCTACCTCAATATAGCCCTGCTGGTCAATGAGGAGATTCTCAGGCTTCAAGTCTCGGTAGATAAGATCTAGTGAGTGCAGGTACTCAAAAGTCAACACAATCTGAGCGGCATAGAACCGGGCATGAGGTTCACTGTAAAAAAACAACAACAGGAAAGCAGGGGGAAAACATTTTCATTACTGATTTCCAAACAATGTCAGTTAGGCTTTCATTTCACAGGCACTGACAAGGAGCCAGATGTTCCTTTCCCCTTTTTCAATGCAAACTTAATTTTTCCATCAACTGTCTTATAAGAGCAAGGCTAGACTAAAGCTGTGCTGAAGCTTTTTTCTTACTCTGATTTTACCAGTGTTGTGCCCAAATCAACCAATAGTCATTTGATGAAAAGTATTAAGCTCCTGGGATCCTACCAGGCTTGGCCATCTAGCCATAAAACAGTTTCCATCCTATCTTTTGACTTTATCTCAAAATGTGTAAACTCTGTATCAGAGATTAGCAGGGCACGCAAAAAAAAAAAAAATCATAGATTTTTTCCTAGATCTACTCAAATACAAAATTAAAGAAACTGGAAACGATTATTGGGTTTGCTCCCTCTTTAATACCAGGGAATCAAATATAAAAACTACACTACCCAGTTCCTCTTTTCCTAACTAGCATAGTCCCGTCCTTGCAGTGATGAGGGAACACACCTACCTGAACCTGCCAATCCGTCGTAGGTGGGAGAACATCTCACCACCTGGGATGTATTCCATCACCATGTACAGATTTGAATTATCCTATAATTGAATGCAGAAATAAAATAAGAGTGATAATAACAAGTAGTGCTTTGTTCCCCTCTTCACCTCTGATGATTCCTAGTACACAACTAATCAATTATTACAAAAAGACAACTGCCTTTCTAAAGGAATGCAATAATGTGCAGAAAGAAGAAGGAAGAAGAGTTTCTTGTATGCAGAATTAGTTATCTTGCAAACTGGTGCAAGAAATTAATCCAAGTATCTTGCTTTATAATTGCAAAGAGACCCCCATCTCCATTATTTTTACAATGCCTATGGATCTGAGCTGGCTACAGAGCAGATTTTACTGCTTAGAATTCAATATCAATATGTTTTATCTCTTTTGCCATGGCTAATTTACTAGAGATATGACAAACAATTTAATCTTACAAATGTTCTAACTCATGAAACTGATTGATCCAATTTTACCAGAAACATTCCAAGCTGGCTTACAGAGTACTCCAATCTTCATTTTGCTATTGGAATAGCAAATTGTTCCAAAAGTGGAATTTTAGGAGGGGTGTGTGTGTGGGGGGGGGAGAAGACATGCTGTTCCATAGGGCAGGTACATATCAGAGAAAGCATTCTTCCTGGTATGCATCAGATGCCGTTGCTTGATGGAAGCACACAGAGCATGTCAATTCAGTTGGATCTGGTGGACTGAACAGAACTAATAACAGATAGGTAGTTCTTTCCAAATGATAACAAGGACTTTGAATTGTCCCAGAAGCCTCTGGAGCCCAATGTAGCTTGCATATGGTGGTGTAATATGGGACATGTCCGGTCTGTAATTACCCACTGTCTAAATTCTGAACCAGCTGCAGCTTCCAAGTACTCTTCAAGGACAGCCCCATGTAGAATATATTACAGTAATTCAAGCAGGAGTTAACTAAACCATGAAGGGCTGTAAATAGTACCTCCCAATCCAGGAATTAGAACAATTGAGACATAAGATAAAATTCGCAAAAGATTCTCCGGGCCACAGTTGCCATTTGTTCTTCCAGGAGGAAGAGTTCCCAAATTGCACATAACTTTTGCCTGGGGGAATGCCACCCCATCCATAATGGGGTGGCAAAAAGTAAGGTTCTACATTTAGGCAAGAAAAACCAAATGCACAGGTATAGTATAGGGGGTACCTTGCTCAATAGTAGTAACTGTGAGAGGGACCTCGGAGTCCTAGTGGACAAATCATTTAAATATGAGCCAGCAGTGTGCTGCAGCTGCCAAAAAAGCCAACACAGTGCTAGGCTGCATTAACAGAGGAATAGAATCAAGATCACGTGAAGTATTAATACTACTTTACTATGCCTTGGTAAGGCCACACTTGGAATACTGCATTCAGTTTTGGTCACCACGATGTAAAAAAGATGTTGAGACTCTAGAAAGAGTACAGAGAAGAGCAACAAAGATGATGAGGGGACTGGAGGCTAAAGCATATAAGGAACGGCTGCTGGAATTGGGTATGTCTAGTTTAATGAAGAGAAGGGCGAGGGGGGACATGATAGCAGTGTTCCAATATCTCAGGGGCTGCCATAAAGCAGGGGGAGTCAAGCTATTTTCCAAGGCGCCTGAGGGTAGGACAAGAAGCAACGGATGGAAACTAACCAACGAGAGAAGCAACCTAGAACTTTTTAGCCCATCTTATGTTTTAAACATGGAAAATACCAGAAGGATTTTAAAACTCATTTTGTACTTTATAGCAAAAATAGGTTGAACTTAATGGCTTTTTATAATCTGGTCTGACAGGTGGGTTAACTAACAGAAACCCTTAGAGCAGAGGTGGCAAACTGCTGGCCTGCAGGCCGGATGCATCATGCCGAAACAGCACCCACCCAGCTCTGGCGATGGGGAAAAAGTCGCGATACATCACGACACGTCACGTAACATTACAAGTTTGACACCCCTACCTTAGAGCATTTTGAATGGTCAAGCCTTTAAAGCAGTACGACGTCGTGCTACATATCCTAAACCTACATGCTCACTATGGCAGTTTCATATTCGTCCTTTCAAAGTTTTCCATTTCTAGGCTGCCACAATGAAATTGTCACTAAGACATTTTATGCAAATTTCAGAGTGTTGCACATTGATTTCAGGGGCAGAATTATTTCCAGGACTGGCACTTCAACGCTGAGAGCTGTTCTTTCCCTTCTACTACATGCAGGAAATGTATGATGAGTATAGGTTTTGCTAAGTGTTTGTATGTGTTTGAATTGCAGAGGATGCTAAGTGAAGATGCTCACTCTGTTCATCCGCTTACTGCCTTTAGAAAGGAAAATTCTTCCTTGGAGCCAAATTTCTGATCGCCTTGGAGCAGGGCTCTTCAAACTCGGCCCTTTTATGACTCATAGACTTCAACTCCCAGAATTCCTCAACCAGGCAAGCTGGCTGAGGAATTCTGGGAGTTGAAGTCCATGAGTCATAAAAGAGCCGAGTTTGAAGACCCCTGCTTTGGAGCAACAGATGTTCAGAGGATTAGGCATCAGCAGGTGAGAGAGAGAAACTGTTACTTGACATTACCTACCTTGAAAGAATACTCTAGCCTGACAAGGAATGGGAAGTTCACAGCCTGAAGAATGCGTTTTTCATTGAGGGTGTGCTCAATCTGCTTCAGTTTAACAACCTGCAATACAGAAACAAGATCAAGTCAAGTACAACTTCCTCTTCAATCCTGCTTTCCAAAGCAAAGATCATCACCACGTCCCAGACTCACTTTCTGCTTATCAAGGATTTTCATGGCAAAATAATTTCCAGAGTCCTTGTGCTTCACAAGCATCACCCGCCCGAAAGAGCCTGTACCCAGGGTTTTGAGCCGTTCGAAATGATCCAAACTGGATGTGTTCTGCAAAAGGAGAGAGAAAGGGGGGGAAAATGGCTTCATATAACAGGCTATAGCTATTACATTTGGGGAGACAAAGCTTCGAGATGCGGGATGATTAGGCTTCATCTGATTGATGGCCCTCTTCCTTTGCTATATTATAGGTGATTTCAAAGGTCCCCACTTCTGTGTTAGGGCCAACTGTTCAACTATTGCTTTCATCCATTACCAATATCTTATGTAGGAATTGGAAGAGTTAGGATTCCACCACTAGAGGGCACATGATGCAAATCCTTTCAGTGAAAGAAAAACAACTTTCCTGTTGCCTACCCCTGGGCTAGTGGCACATACAGTAGAAGCAAACTTAATCCACCAAGAGTAGATTAATATATATTTTATCTCTAGCCAACAACACTTATCAAATAGTAAAATAATACCACCAAAACCTGGAGTTTGTAGTATAACAGTGTAATAAATCCCCAATGCACTAGTTAGGCAGCCAGGCATATAATACTGCCTATCTTAGACTCTGAGGTTGAGAACTACATTTTGCTACTTAGAACATGGTCTGCTGACAAATGAATATTTTTGAACAATTTGTATTATTTGTGCACTCCTGGTACATACAACCATCCTGATAAATACTGCTGATTCTTAGTGACAGTTAGCGTCCACAAACTATATTTATGGAAAATAATGTCCTTCAAAGAGGGGAAAAAAAGGTGTTATAGATTTCAAGATTATTTACTACTAAACAAACTTTAAATCGCAAGATCAGGAACCCTAAATATGTAAGTATACTATAGTGAGTTTGAACATTTAACAACGATTCAAAGCTGGTTTTCCTGTTTTTGAATTTTATGTTTTCAGCTTATACCCCATAGTCTGCTCTCTCACACTTCAGCTATAATCAGTATTCATTTCCTGTGTTGGGTGATTACCGAAATAAAGTTTTTCAATTCATTTCCATAAAAATAGCAAATCTGAAATTAATTGAAAACCTAAACTTTTACCCCCAGAATCTCTATTTCCCTGGATAGAGCAATTTAATTTTCATATTAACATCAAGACATCAAAATGTTTGCATCTGGTGAAAGTACTAATAACTGAGGAGAGGTTTCTGACAAGCTCTTACAAAAAGACAAGCTCTTTGAAAACAACACTGGGCAGTTAAAAAAAATGTTTTCATACATCTAGCATTATACTTTTGTAAAAAAACTATTTGCCATCTTTCAGATTTTCTGAAAACATGCTAACTGCCAGTATGAAAAAAATAATCAATGTCCTACATTCAGTGCATTACACTATCTTTAGTTTCTATAATTGCAGTCAAATGTTTCTTGTAATTGGTCACTTAATGCAATGGTCCCCAACCTTGGCAACGTTAAGACCTGTGGACTTCAGCTCCCAGAATTCCCCAGCCAGGCACGCTGACTGAGGAATTCTGGGAGTTGAAGTCCACAAGCCTTAAAGTTGCCAAGGTTGGGGACCATTGCATTAAATGGTATCCCATTCCTGGGTCTATTTCTTCATGGCAAATTCCTTCTACTCAACAACATTAAAGGATTTTCTAGCATAAAATGTTTAAGTGCTGCCACAATAGTTCGATGGGGTTTAGGTCTGGACTTTTATTTGACCATTTTAAAATTGAATCTGTTCTTCTTTAATCCATTATCTTGCATTCTTGCTTGCAAGTTTAGGATTACTGTCTTCCTGATTCATTTGTATTTCAGTTTTCAGACAGAGGGCGTGATGTTCTCATGTGGAATTCTCTAACATAAACAAAATTCCTGCTTCCTTTTCATAGTGGTAAGTTGTCCTAGTTCTGGGACAAAAAAAAAAATATTGCAAAGTACTCTACCACTCTACGTCTGACAGTTGGCATCAGATTCATGAGATAATCATGAATGCAATGAATAGTAACCACTACACTTACTAACATTTAAATAGCCTGAAAAGTCTCACTTTTGACTCATTTGTTCATAGAACATGCCTCCATTAAGTGGGGACAATTATCCAAATGCTTTTTTGGCCAAAACAAAAGCAAGTACTGATGTTCTTCTTAGTAATCAATAGCTTCTGCACGTTGCATTCTTATTTGTACTTAGTGCTTTTCTGATGGTGGAACCACGAACTCTAATTTTAAGCAAGTGAGAGAAGCCTCCAAATCCAAATTAATGTTCTTCTAGGGTTCTTTGTGACTTCTTACTGACCTTATCTTGCACTCATGGAGTCATTTTTTTAACAGGATAGGCACTCTTGGTAAGATTTCACTATCATCTCAAATCTAGTTTTCAAGACTATGTTTCCTTCTGTGAACTGGTCAAACTTCAGCGTTTGAAAATGGTTTTGTAACTTTTTCCACACTAGTTGGGTAAATAAATAATTAGATTGTACAGAGAAATTTGGAAATTGTGAGCATATTATGAGGTATCTCTAAAATCTGTCTAGTGAGAACTTCATAGGGTAATGGGAGCCAAAGTTTGTCAGGTTTATATTGGACAGAGCTGCCCCCAAATAGCCTCATTTATTTAACGTAGTACTCACTCCCACCTAGGGGTTTATTTATTTATTTATGAAATTTACATGGCCACCCATCTCATATACACAACTCTGGACAGCTAAGAATGAAAGCAGAATAAAAATAAAAAAACAGCCAGAATAAATAATAACAGAAATAGCATAAAACAGCACCCAAGAACTCTCAGTCTAACCACAAAACAGGCTCACACATAAACACTCAGCATAACCACAAAACAGGCTTACCCATATTTATCAGGGCCCAAAGCTTAATAATAAAACTGTGTTTTCAATGCCTTGTGAAAGGCCAGCAGGATCATTTCTGTGTGGATGATGTTCCAAGGGATGACTACCAGAGCAGAAAAAGCACTTCTTCTGGGTCCCAACAGATGTCTTTCTCTCATGGATGGGACCCAGAAAATGCCTTCTCTTGCTAGATCTAACAGGATGCGTAGGCCCCAGTGGGGAGAGATGCTTTGGTAGGTAACCTGGCCCCAAGCCAGGAAAGGTTTAAAGGTAACTACCAGCAACTTGAAATGCACCTGGAAGCATACTGATATCCTTTCAACTGAACTGACTGATGGGGGTGGGATGATTATTTTTTTCATACTGACAATATTACATGTTGGGTGATTCTGTTATGACATAAACGAAACAATATGGCCGGGCTAACGAGATCGCTTGCTGAAATTTTGCCGAAATGACTCTGTTTGAGTCAAAATAGGCCCGCTGGAAGGGAGGGTCCGGTCCCCCAACCCAGGAACGGCACGTGCGATGCTCAAAATGCCGACCGCTAGCCTTCTGGCCTGCCTGAGACCTGGGAGAGCTTGTTCAGCCGAAGCCTGCCAAACCGCTCTGAAAGTGAGTGGTTTAAACGCAGAGTGGTTTAAGCGCAGAGAAGGGAAATGGAAGGGAAGGGAAAGGTACAATCTGATGGATCACCGTTTAGCCTTTCCGCTAAAGACCAAGAGCCAATCTTCACCACGTCTCTCTTGGGCTAAGACTAAGTCGTGACTGGGGATTCCTAGCCTGAGGAAGAGAGGCGTGGCAAAAGTTGATTGCCTTAGACTCTAGGGCAGAAAGGCAAGATCAACCCATCTGTGGATTCTCCATTCGTCATGCTGGAGAAGAAACACTTTCCAAACTGGTGGGTTTTGTTTCCTTTGTGTAACAGTTGGACCTGTACGAAGCTGTCATAAAGATAATGCAAAGATTCAAAAAATCCAAAAGGAGACGAGTGCCTTTTCATCAAACTGTACATCTTACATTGTGGCACTGATTTTTAGGTGTGCAGCATTTTATAAGACAACATTAGAATTCTTGACAAACTTGTTTAAAGGCAGTTTCAGTCCAACGGAAATTTAATAATTTTTGCTTCCCTTTACACACCCATTATCGTTTTAAAATTGGGCTGAAGAACAAATTTTCATTTCATTATTTCTACAGAAAAAAGAAAAGAAAAGTTGACTATGAGGAATGCAAGGGTACCACCATACCTGTGATGGATTCTCCCATTTCTTAAGGAATTCTTCTTTGGCTTTTGCAAGAAACTCCTTCACTGTAAGAAAGCAGAGGGAAAGAAACAATGTTGAAAAGGAAGAAAAATGCTTGAAGACCTTAACTGTTGAATAATATAAACTGAGGAGGCTTCAATGGGGAAGCAAGAGTCCCTTTTTAACAAGGCTCTCTCTCTCTCTCTCTCTCCTTTGAGTGGCATATTGATGAATACTAGATTCATTCAATAGGCCAGAAGGAGCCTCTTTTGACAAGTCTGACTTGTAAGGAGTCATTGTTTCCAGGACTGTAGAAAATAGCATACACGTCTCTCCAGGATTCGGCTATTATACTCTGGATCAGAAATGATCAACGATTGATCAATGGCTGAACACATGATAAAGACTTACCTACTAAATCCATACTACTCTAAGAGCCCCAAACCCAATCAAAATAATTAAAAAAGCTACTGTAATCAGCTCTGTTCTGGATTACAATTGCTCATCTATAAGCCTTATCAGCATAATACTTAAGTGGATTGAATTCTATGTGTTGCAAAAATATGGATGGCCATTAGATGGCAGAAAACATTAACTCTTTGGCACTGATTTTTGCAGCTCCAATATAAGTCCCAATATTGGGGAGGTATCAACATTTATTAGAAATTTCTTCAGAGATGCCACCAAGATGATAACTAAACCAAAGTACAGGTAGTCCTCAACTTAGGACAATTGAGACCAATTTTTTTGTTGCTAAGCAAGACATTTGATAAATGTGAGTTTTGCCCCATTTCCCAACCTTTCTTGCTACAGTTGTTAAGTTAATCACTTCAGTTGGTAAGTTAGTCATCTGGCTTCCCCATTGACTTTGCTTGTCAGAAGGTTGCAAAAGGTGATCACATGACCCAGGGATACTGCAACTGTTACAATGAAAAGCCAGTTGCCAAGCATCTGAATTTTCATCATATGACCATGGGGATGCTGCAATGTTCGTAAGTGTGAAAACTGGTCATAAGTCACTCCCAAACTATTGAGAAAAAGGGAAGTATTTGCAACTAAGATGCTCCTTTTAAGCATTCTGCAGTTACCATAAATTCATGGGAAACGACAACTACAGCAATGTTTATATGTTTAAAGCAATAATTAGATATTGTATCATAATATGTGTGTGTGGAAATATACATTCTCTTTCTCTCTCTCTGGTAGCCGCATACCACAAACCAGATTATATGCAACATTTCAGGGCATAGGAAAAAAGGGAACTTGTCTCACATATGTTCTTTGGTACCAAGTAGTGTATACTTCCTCCAAGTAGTAGCACTTCCCCATTCAAGGTGTGCAGTTTGGGGATCATCTTGAATTCAACAGCCCCTGTTCAAAGAGCAGGTGGCAGTTGTAGCCCAAAAAAAAGCCTTTGCACTTCTCCATCTGGTGTGCCAGATGCCCCTCTTCCTAGATCGGGAGGTCCTTCAGGCAGAAGGATGCCCTGGTAACCTCATAGCTTCAATATCACATGTTTTTCACGGGGCTCTTCTTGAAGACCATTCGGAAGCTTCAACTAATCCAGATGTAAAGGAACAGGCAGTGGTGGGCATGTTTTGGGATGAACAAATAAAAGCTCTACTTTGTCACCTGTGTACTTCCAGGTCCGATTCAAGGTGCTAGTTATTATCCACAAAGCCCTACACAGTGTAGGGCCAATTATTCGAGAGGCTGCCTATCTCCCAAGGTTTTTGCCCAGCTGCTACTCTGTTACATCGTCTGTCTTCTGGAATAAGATCCCTCCTGAAATCTGCAAGTATTTATTATCCCAGCAATGCTTCAATTGAAAAAAAATCTTTCTATCAAATTACAAGACCACACAATTAGGACTGTGTGGTCCTAATTTTGACCACACAGTGGTCAATTTTGAGAAAGCATACTCAAGATGAACTCCCAATAAAACTGAATCCTGGAAGAATCAGGACAGACAAAAGGAAGATATTTTTTATACTGCACATAATTAAACTTTGGAATCTGTTACAAGCTTGACTGGCTGCAAAAATGGGTTGGACCAATACACAGAAGTCATGGGAATCAATGTCTATTAGCCTTGATAGCAGTGGGCCTGCTTCTGAAGACCATCTGCTGGAAGACTTGTGGGCTTCCTTGTGCAGCTGATTGGCCACTGTGAGAACAGAGAGCTGGACTAGTTGAGCCAGAGATCTCATCCGGCAAGCCATTGGTTATGCGCCTATGTTTCTAAGGCAATGTCTACAGTAGTGGGAATTCCAGAGCCAGACAGGCTTTCCAAAAGCCATTTGAAGGTACAATGGAGAGATCTTTCTTTCTTAATAGTAATAATCCAAAAACCTAAGCCCTTTTCTCTGCTGTAATTATTCAACAGTAAAATAAAGATAGTTAATGTTGTTACCTTCATGTGCAAATCTGGAACAGGAATAGAGCCGAAAACTTAATTACTTAAATTATTTAAAACTACCACTTAAACAATTTGGGGATGGTTATAAGACAAATAATCATATCCTCATTCTGTCCATTATGTAAGCTTTATATTGTGGCTGATTATAAAATTTTGGGTCCTGCCATGAAATAGCTCAAAGTTTATGGAGATCTACCAATATAAGAAGAATAGGCTCTGTACAGCTTAAGTAATCAGGCAACTAACTCCTCATGCCAAAGTCTCCATCTGAGCGATGGCATCATGCCAATGTTACAATTAGGAAGTGGAAGACAAATTTTACAAGACAAAACTAAGTAGTACTGCTTGAATAGTAAAGGGTGTCTATTTATGCTCACACTGCTGTATTAGGAAAGTCTCCAAACCATCGTTATATATAATATACATACACACACACACACACACATATACACACACACACACACACACACATATATATACACACACACACATATACATATACACATACATACATACATACATACATACATACATACATACATACATACATACATATATATATATATATATATATATATATATATATATATATATATATATATATATACTAACTTAACTTAGGGGCCCTCTGTTAGGGACAAACCTATTATAGTTTACTTAAAATGGACAGGTGCAGTAAAATAAAGCCCTTCTCAGGTCTCTACTGGCTACAGAAACATGGCCTGGAAGTGCATTCCCAGAACCCTGACTCTCGGCTCTTTTTCACACACATACATTTTCTCTTCACTTACTGAAAGAGGTTTGTGCTGCCATTATTATTGCCTGAAAAAAGGGCCGTTCGTTCTTTCCCCGTATCACGGGAACTGCACTTTCTTCCAATATGAAACCCAGAAGGCAAAAAAATAAAAAAAAAAAAATTCTAAAACACGTTTTTCCAAGAATTGCACTAAGCCACCTGCTGCCTTAAGAACAATGGACGACTCGTGTTAGGCGTTACAAAGGTGTCGGCAGGAGGGTCACGGAAGTGTTACGTTGTCTCCACCAAAGGACTCTATACGTCTGTACGTCGCCGTTAAGTCGTACAGACTGGATGAAAATAGAAAAAATTAATATCTCTCTGTCATCTTATGTAAAAGACTTTTCTAGGGTGTCGAGAAAAGAGTAGGGGGGGGGGCCCACAGCAATGTCTTGTATTACAGAGAAAAATCAGGCAACTTGTTCTCTTCTGCGTGCTATCTCTGTATTAGGCTTAGGCTCCATATGACCATCTAGATCAGTGGTTCTCAACCTTTTTAATGCCGCGACCCCCAACCGGTTGTAAGTCGAGGACTAAACCGGTCGTAAGTCGAGGACTAAACCAGTCGTAAGTCAAGGACTAAACCGGTCGTAAGTCGAGGACTAAACCAGTCGTAAGTCGAGGACTAAACCGGTCGTAAGTCGAGGACTACCCAACCGGTCGTAAGTCGAGGACTTTCCCTGCCCGGGAGCGCCGCGCATGCGTGGTTCCGCCCCCTGCGCTGGCCTAGGCGTAGCTGGCAAGCGGCAGAGACGGAGCAGGCCGACCACCAGCTGGCCCAGCCCAAGGGAGGTAAGGCACCTGCCGGAAAAGGGAAAAAAATGGCGGACAGCCTTGCTTGGCGACCCCCGTGAAATGGTCGATCGACCCCAAATGGGGTCGTGACCCATAGGTTGAGAACCGCTGATCTAGATTAGCAGTTCCCTTCTCTACCTTAGATCATTCACTTCTTTTATAACCAGAGGGACCTCAGTTTATGGCAAAATATCACTAGCCTTAAGACCAGGCTCAACACTGGGTCTAATTTGACTCCTACCCTTGCGGGGAAAACACGAAATAACTTCCAATTAAATCCTCACATATATTCTCTTGTTACCTTTAGCAGGGGAAGAATTGAACCAATGTGAATCATAAGATTTAGCAATATATAAATTATAAATAGGTATCCTTAGCCGCTACTGTATTCTTTAAACCAGACATGTCAAACACAAGGCCCGGGGGCCGGATGCGGCCCGCGAGCACCAAAGTACACCGGGCACTTCGGTAGGACCTTTGTCACTCCTTTGCCGGGGGCGACAGAACCGGGGCCGGGACCGGCGGGTCCTCGGTTACATGTTAAAACATTACCGGTAGATACGACTTTGCGTAAGTCAAAATCGAGGTGTTCCGGCAGACCTTTGTCGTTCCCTAGCCAGGGACGGCGCAACCGGGGTGGGGTGGGTGCGCACTGGGGAGGTGTCACCCTTTGTGAGGAATGAAGAAATGCACTATCGCCTGGAAGTGGCCAGCAAATGGCCCTCGCCTATTTCACATATCTGGCTTGATGGGCTCCGGGGGAGGGGTTTCGGCAGGCTCTTCCAGTGGACCATGCCTTGGCGCTTGCCCTGGTCCCACCCCCTTCTGCCAGAGACCCACAGATCTGTCCCACTCCTGCCCAGGCCCCCACAGGCACTCGACGCAAACGATGTAGAGGTGGCCATGCCCACCCAGTAGGCCACACCCACTCCAGCCACGTCCACCCAGTAGGCTGTGCCCATTCTGGCCACACCTACCCGCCCCCTGAGGACAACCGCAATGCTGATGCAGCCCTCAATGAAATTGAGTTTGACACCCCTGCTTTAAGCAGATCAGTTGGACAGAGTGGGAAAGTTGGGATGAAAGACAAAACTCCTCACATTTGAGTCCATGACAAAGTTCATGCTACTTGGTCGTAACAGCTTCTAGGTTAGAGAAAATTAAAAGTTCATAAACATCCTTGTATAAAAATATGTGTCTTCATAATAAAAATACATTAATAAAGATGTAATGCTTAAGAGTCAGATTTACCCTTTTCCTCCCTTATATATGAGTCTGAATTCTTAAAATTCAGATGGGCCAACCAGGACAAAATAAAGTTGTCCCAGAAATCTGATGTGAGCAACTGACACGCTGCTGCTCATTTGTAATTTATTTTTTCTTATATTTTGGAACACACTCTTACCTTAAAGACACCGATTGTGATCACATAACCCTTAAGCTGGTTCCTGAAAAATCCCTTTTCTTGGTTTGCCCATTTCAATGAATCACCGACCACCCACAGAGGCTGGTTTTGCAGAACTTGCCAAGTCTACTCTTCACCCCCACAACACAAAGAAAAACAAAGCAACACCCCCATGATCACACATAAGGTTAATAATAATGAGGCTTCACACATTGTGAATGCAGTTATTATTTAACTTAAGTGGGTAAGCATAATATATAAACCATGTCAAGATTTATTTCCTATGGTCCAAGAGACTATTTAATAACAGGGGGCTTCCTATACAATCCATATTTTATGCAATGTTCTAGCTTTCATCTATGTTGTCACAGTCATTGTGGTGTAGCAGACACAGGTGAACTTGGACCAAGAGTATTTACACCTATGCTCAACCATATTCTCAGGTTAAGGGAGAAGGACATTTGTTAAAGCCACAGCCTTATCCTAACTTCTGAGTCTTGGATGACAAAATCTGTCCATCTTGCATACGCTGCCTTGATTCTGGGCAGGATAAACATATTCATAAGCAAACACTTATTTATACTCTTATTATACTGTACCTGGGAAAATGGGAGTCTTCCCCCAGATGAAATATGCATTGCAGTCAAATGTGCAATGTACAGAATCATTCTATGTGACTACAATGCACTCTTATTCAGACATAAATATGTTAAGGATTGCCTCTGCAATCCTTATGTTATGTATTTGCTCCAAGAGCCACAGCTTGATTGTCAAATAAAGTGCTGGGAGCTTCAGATAATAATGGGCAAGGCCAAAACAAAAATTATATTTTATTTTGACTTGCAACTTAATTTTAAATATAAGTTATATTTTTCTCTAATCACGTATTTAATGTTATATATATATATATATATATATATATATGTGTGTGTGTGTGTGTGTGTGTGTGTGTGTGTGTGTGTGTGAATAATTATATTATATTATAGAACAGATGATAATTATATTATATTATACAACATTTTTTGAGGTTTTTGCAGGCCACACATTTCTACAGTATGACCTCAGGCTGTATCTAGTCCAATATTGTTTTTCCAACAATGGCAAAACAAAGAAAATAGACTCAGTTACTATTCCACACTGTTTGTCACAGCCTCTGGCAAGCAGAGATATAATCCCTTTATAATCTGTATGATTTATAGCTATTAATAGATTTACCTGCAATACATGATACTGTTTTAAAGCCTTTGGGAAACAGCTAGCCAAATTTCCTGCAGTGAATCTCTTGAGTTCACTATCCATTGCGTAAAACAATAATTAACTAAAAATTGCCCTGAATTTATTTGCTGTCATGTTATTGTTCAGCCTCAAATGATAATGTTTTGAAACATACTTACTCTCTCTCTCTCTCTCTCCTCACGGCATTGGTAAATGGTCTTAAAAGACTTTCTTTAAAGGAAGTTCCTACCCAAATGCATGGCTATATATTCTATATTTTCCAGTATGTATGCATTTCTTTATTTTTTTCCTATACATTTTTCTAAAAATATATATTCTGAAATTAGGCTTGAAATTGCATGGTATTCTAAGAGTAAGACTATCAAAGTATAACGTTAGTTTCATTTGCAATTCCTTTCATAATCAGTCATATCTGTTTTCAACAGCATAATGAGCTGACCCCCAGGTCTTACCTCTCTGTAATTTAGATCCCACAAGTATGTATATAGAGTAAGGTGTTGTTGTTTTTTTTGTCCTATCAGGGAATACTATGCATTTGCTCACTTCGAATCTCACTTTGAACCACTAAGCAGCATGTGTGAATTATCCAGCTTGAAGACTGCTTTGAAGAAACTTTCAAACAGGCTATCCTTAACTTATGACTGGTTGCTTAGTGATTGTTCAAAGTTATGACAGACTCCCAAAAGGTACTTATGACCTGGATTCAAAGTTCATAAGTTTGCCGCCCTCCAAGTTATGTCATCAGATTTTGGGTGCTCAGCAATGGACTACATTGGCACGATTGTGATAAATTCTGTGGCTGGAGCAACCAGTCCCAATCTTGACCGTATTGGACTTGAACTTACACACACACACACACACACAGAGAGAGAGAGAGAGAGAAAGAGAGAGAGAGAGAGAGAGACCCTAGACAACACAGTTGCCATTGACAAACATATGTAACTCATCTGTTTAGATATTGTTTCAATAGAGAGCCCACATTCCTTACAAGTTGTTACTTGACTAACATTTCTAAAATTCTTAACTAACATGTCAATATCTCCATAAATCTAGAGCAGTCCATCTGCAGGAAGGCCAGAGGTGATATCATATAAGAATCACCTAAGTTCTCATAAAACAAATTTTGCATTGTATTTCTAGCTGTAACAGATAACACTGCTGTGGTCCATCTTTATCAGAAAGATTGAGACTCACATATCTTGCTTTCCAACCTACCCCAAATAATCCTCCACTCTATTAAAAACAGGGTGATTGGGACTGTTTCCAACTTGGAATGCAAGGTTTTGGATTCCTACAAGGATTGCTTAATTATTGCCAGCAATCCCATTACTTTATAAGTGTGTATGTGTTAGTTTCACATAGTTTACTGATTCTAAGGTATGCTCCCTTTTCTTCCTTCCCCAAGGGAGGAGAAAACAATGATTTGAATTCTGGAGGAAGTTAATAAGAGTTTATCCCATATTGAATGTGCAAAATCCAGTTAATGGATTTCCAATTTATCTGAAATATAGAAGCTTCTGGATAGTAAAAAACAACAACAAAGGGTAACTCAATAGCTTTTATATGCTTAATAAATAAACATCGTTAAAACTAGATGTATTTTGTAATTAGTTTTAAAAACTAATTATAGAACAATACCAACATATTCTTAACTATAGAGTCCAATAAGCAAATGAGTTGCAAGTGCACCGGTGCTCTTAAGAGGCAGAGTAATGCTTTCAGGATCCTACCAGAGACTGAGATAATAAGCCCGTGGAAATAAAATTTATGTGACCACCAGAGGGCTCTTGTGTTTTTTCAGCTAACCGTTGTTATCACTATCCAGGGATGGGAGGGCCCTGAATAGGATCTGCCAGCCATTTCAGTTCTAACACGTACCACACATTTTCAACCATTGCCAGAACTGCAAGCATTACAAAGAAATACCAGCACGACAAATGTTTCAGGAAGAGATTCAACAAGGAAAAGAGCAGAAACACGTAACATGTGTGTCTCGTTTCAACAAAGTTGCAAAGAAGACTTTCCATAACACAATGTTCCCTTGCTCCAGTGAAGTTGGTGGCACTCCATAAATAAAGGAAACCTATTTTTTGTGTTGGTTTGGCGAGACTCAACAAACCCACCATATAGACTAAACTGAC
This sequence comes from Protobothrops mucrosquamatus, assembly GCF_001527695.2. Lineage (NCBI taxonomy): Eukaryota > Metazoa > Chordata > Lepidosauria > Squamata > Viperidae > Protobothrops > Protobothrops mucrosquamatus. Next base: position 189,464 of record NW_015387297.1, on the reverse strand, counting down.
CCTGTTTAATCTCACCAGAACCTAATATAGTGACTTACCCCAAATAAGCCCCAGGGATAGCAATAATAATCCTTCATAGCCCCTGGTATCTACTTCATGTATCTAAACACAATAACTAGTCCATATACTGACAGACAATGCAATCTAAATACAAATTACAAGCAATAAAGCAGATAATCACCTTTACTTCATTGATGACCATGCAATCCTCTGAGCTCATGTTATTCCCCATGGGGATATGTAATCTCTCTCTGCACAGAAACTGTCATAATTAGAGATATAATTTCATCCCTTCTTCCCTTTTCCTTCGGCAAAAAAACAAAGCAGAAGCTTTTCATCAAGAGAGACAAGTATCTTGTTCAGCATGCAGGGCTACTCCAAGAAAGCTGCGGAGGCTGGTAAGTCCCCAATAATTCACATGTGATTTGAATATGATTTGCATGAACCCGTTCAGTCAAAAGCCTAATTTACAGACTTATTTCATTTTCCTGCACCTCAATTTGGAAAAACGTCTGTGAGGAGGGAGGAGCAGCCTTTCGTACCTTCATTCATTTATGAAATCTGCTGTCCATCTCGCTATAAGGCGACTCTGGGCAGCGTACAATATTAAAATAAAATTATATATATCTACATGTGTATTAGTATATATGTGTGTGTGTGTACACACACACACACACACACCTATAAAAACCACATTAAAATTGCAATAAAATACAAGTTATTACTAAAGATGGGGAGGAGGGGAACAGAAGATACAGCGGAGGGGGGGGCAAAGTGAGAACTGCTATTCCCACTAGGGGCCCCAAAGACAGCCCACGATGCTGCGGTCTGCACCAGTTGAAGCTTCCAAATGCATCAAGGGTAGCCCCATGTAGAACGCACTGCAGTAGTCCCAAGTGTGAAATGACTAGGGCTTGAATGTCTGGAAATTTATGTTCTTGCACTTAAGCTGCTGTACAGCTTAAAAGCCATAATGTTCTAGATAGTATTTGGTTAAAAAATAAAAAAAACAATCAGCAAGCAAAATGAACCTTGCATTATTAATAAAAGTCTTAATGTTCTTTAGAAAAAATAATTTTGTAATAGAGAAGCAGTTGATATATATATATACAGTATATATGATATATATATATACAGTATATGTTCCAAAATTTGAATTGCTAACAAAGAATTAAGGGAGAACTGGGATAGCTATTTCAAACCTTATTTGGTTTTCATCAGCCAGACATACCCTTCTGAGATTCAAACCAAAAATTCGACTCTTGGGAATATTCATAGCACCAAAATAACGATCACCAAGAGAGCATCTATAAAATATAGAATTTAATACACCAAGCTTTCGTCAAATAGACTTGACATCGTCAGGGTTAAACGCAGTATAACTATATACTGTATATATATATACTGTATATAATCCTCTTTTCCATGCAAACACATCTCCTGACTATTATGGTATTTAAGTTCATGCTCTAGTTCAAACGCCTGTCATCTCAAAATTAAACTAGAGTACCAATTATTTGCAATGAACCATTTGCAATGCACTGGAACAGGTGCAACAGTACAATACAATGAATCTGAAAAAAGAAAGTTCTGTTTTTATTTACAGTGGTGTGTTGCCTGTTTTTTGAGATGGGAATGTTCTTTATTCAGTTCTGATTTATAAATTCAACTACATTTATTAAACACTTTGCTCACTCCACTTCAAAAATGGGATTCATTCCCCAGGAAGCCCTTACTGTGTGATCACTTCTAAATTTCTGACCATTTTATTTCTTCAGGTTTTTTCTGTGACCATCTGTTTCCTTTCAGTCCAGTCTAGAAACTATTTAGATAAAAATCCAGGAGGAAAGATTGCAATAAATGCCCGTATGAATCCTATTTTCTGTCACTGAAGTATGCCATAGGCTAGTCCACGCTCATCACCTGGCAAAGATGCAATTTGTACAATCCCCAAGGAAAACAACTGCTTTGCAAAAATACTGAAGTCAGCTCCCGCAATTCAGCATTAAGTGGCCTTACTCTTGATCTACCTTTACTCTGGAACAGAAATAATACATTAACATCACTTCAGCACTGTTGGCACCTGGAGGGTTAAATAAAGATAGTCTTCAACACTGGGGAACACTTCCTCCAACAAGGTTTCCAAAACAACACCTATAGAAAGTCAACATTTTGGATAACAAGTCTCTTGGGGGGCAAATAATGGCTTTGGTGTATAACTATTGTTTGATCTCAGAGGGGTGTTTAAACAGCTAAACAGCTCCAGCTCAAAGCAAGCAAAAGTCTTAGCAAATATTCTTAGGATATTTTTTTTTCTTCCATTCAACTGTGTCCGATTCCGAGATTGCCTAGACAACTCCCCTTATTTCATTATTTGAAACCAGTGTTTGCAGTTCCAATCAACTTATATTAAAAACCATTTCTATTTGCAGACTTCATCTTGGAAGTTGTGGATATTTTTTAAAAAGTTGCATACAAGCTGCATAAAAGTTGCAGACAAGAAACAATGCTTGGAAACTGACCAAAGAGAGAAGCAACCTGGAATTAAGGAGAGGCTTTCTAGCAGTGAGGACAATTAACCAGTGGAACAGCTTGCCTTCAGAAATCGTGGGTGCTCCATCGCTGGAGGTTTTTAGGAAGAGGCTAAACCAGGGGTGTCCAGCCCGTGGGCCGGACACGTCACGTGGAAGCTGCGCCCACCCCATTGCCGGCAATGGCAAAACCAGCCCGATACGTTGCGTGATGTCACGTGACGTCGTGAGTTTGACATGTCTGGGCTAGACAGTCACTTGTCTAAAATGGTATAGGTTCTCCTGCTTGAGCAGGGGGCTGGACTAGAAGACCTCCAAGGTCCCTTCTATTCTATTCTATTCTATTCTATTCTATTCTATTCTATTCTATTCTATTCCTTAATTTTTTCAGTATCACTGATATCTCATTATTCCTGTCAAGAAACTAAAAGTACCATACCTGATTCAATTCACCTATACAGAAAAAATGGACTGTACAGATAGTTTTGGCTAACTATATAGCTAATACCATCGGTAAGAGTGTACAGGTAGTCGTCAACTTATGACCACAATTGAGCCCAAAATTTCTGTTGCTAAGTGAGACAGTTGTTAAGTGAATTTTGCCCCATTTTACAACCTTTCTTGCCACCGCTGTTAAGTGAATCACCACAATGGTTAAGTTAGTAATATGGTTGTTAAGTGAATCTGGCTTCCCCATTGACTTTGCTTGTCAGAAAGTTGCCAAAGGGGATCACATGATTCCAGGACACTGCAACTTTCATAAATATGAGTCAGTTGCCAAGGTCAGAATTTTGATCGTATGACCATGGGATCCTGGCTTTATTTTTTAATGAGACTGGTACAGGAAGTCTACATAAAGGAGGCTGGAATGCACTGCATTGTTTAACATGAATCTGATCTTAGTTATTAGATTTTTGAACACAGGCCCAAGGGGTTAGGAGATAGTATCTAGCAGTTTCTTCACTGCTGAATATAACATAGATTACTTCACAGAACTGTTATTATGTTCCAAAGCCAGAAGATGTAATTTTCAGATAGACAAAAGCAGATATTATTAGCCACATAAAAAAAGCTTTCCTAAAAACCAGGACAGAGATATTCATCGCTGAAGGGCAAAATAGATGCAGTGCTAAATACAAATTAAGAAGATAGACAATATTAATAGTAGACAGAGACAGGAGTGATTTTTAATCCTTCTCATCCCACTAGTATCCCAAATAAGATTTTGCCCACTACTATTACCTTTGGGGAGCAGGAGAAATGTACTCTATGCACATGAAATAAGCGACAAATATTAGAACTTTAAAAAGCAGAATCTATTTCATTACAAAAAGAACGACTGTTAAACACAAAAACTCCATGCATTATCATCGACACTATCGTCTTTAGGAAATAAAGGCGGTAAAGTCAAGGATAAGTCATAGAAAGGTGAAGATTTAAATAGCTCAACTATGTATGACAATATACCGGCTGCAGGCGAGGAGCGTAGATCTCTTTATTTCCAACAATCTCCTGTTCCAGATTCAGCATGATAAATAGGATTATAAGTACACAAGCTGTTTTAGTGATGACTGCTTTCCAGCATATTCTGCAAGAAGAGGAACTGGTGGGGGAGGGAGAGGCGGGGCAGGGAGGAGAAGCAGTAGCCAAGGCAATTTCATTCATCCGCCTGGAAACCCATTATATTCCTTACCATCCATTTGATAGGATTCAATCCCAGGGTTCTTCCATCAGGTCACCCTGCTGCTTTCGAAGTCACCAGCATATAGTTAACAGGTCACAGTGGGTATTGGGAAGGGCTGACCCGATGGCTCACGAAGGACTTTGCTCTCGGAAGCAAAAGCAAACAGGGCCCTTGCCTGCAACATAACTGTTCTGCAAGCCAAACAGAGCACCTTGTCAGCTTAGAGCTAAGCACCGAACGGGAGACCTGTTGTGCCTTCCTTCTTCTCCTTTGACTGCACCAGTATGGACCTCCAGGCAAGAAAAGGGAGGAATCCGCCATCATGGTTGTAAAACCACTTTGCAAAGGCCGGCTGGTCCCTTGAACTCAGTAGGTTCTTCCTTGAAGATACACCACGTTTCATATGTCTATGTCTTCAGCTGGGAAAGCTGAGAAGTAACTTGGCACCGTGGTCTCAATTTAAACTTTAGACAGATCCACTGGGATTGCTGTACAATCATCTCCCCGATATCGCTCTGTCACACAAGTTCCGAAAACAAAGTCTTCTGCAAGTGGGGCCCAGTTAGTTATAAAAGAAGGATGACTGCTATTAGTACATCTGCAGAGGTGGTAGGAAAGGGAATTGCATGGTGACAATTCAAAGGGGAGAGTTTTGTGGCCAGACACAGGCAGCTCATTCACTGGCCTATCATAAAAAGTTGTGATAGATCCTCCCACACTCCCTTCAGATTCACCAAGCTCAGCTGGCATTGTTAGGCAATCGACATTTGCTTGTTTTCAAGTAATGTAATACATATCCCTTCGTATTCCCCAGAAACGGAGCAACAATAACTAAAGCACAAAAGAGAAAGACAAGTTTCATGCTGATGCTGATCCTGTGTTTCCCCCCCTATAAATGAAAATAGCAAGAAACCTGGTCGGTAAAAACTCCTTAAGTCTTTTTTTCCCCCTATTTGTCTCTTTGATTTTTGAATACTGTCACCAAGGTTTTTGTTTTTAATGTATCAAGTGAATTATAACTGGCCATTGCTCAGATAAAAAGCCCCTGAAAATTAAAAATGAAAATAGAAGAATCCTCCCTAGAAGCAACACTATCAAAGACAGCTAACGTTAAACCTAATTTTGGGGAAAGAAAAAGAATACCATAGATTTAAGATAATACGACTATAGGACCAATTTCTAATCCATATGAAAATGCAAAGGAATAGATACAGCAATTTGATTAAATCTTCTTCAACAAAGGCCAACAAGATAACAAGGCATGACAGATATACCTTGACAGATGCAATTGCCAATTTACTACAAGCTTCAGTGCTTGCATCATCACAGCATTCAGTGTCCAAGTTGGTAAAACAATACTCAGACCATATCATGTGGTGGAAGTATAATGCAAATGCAGCTAAGTTATGGAAATGAGAAAAGCTTTACCTAGCTTCAGTACGTCCTACAGGTAGTCCTTGTTTAGCAACTACAATTGAGACCAGCAACTTGGGTATTAAGCGAAGTGGTCGCTAAATGAAACTGTCACCATAGTTACCTTACCTTCAGCTTTCCTTTGCTTTGCAGACCTGTGAAGATCATAAATGCAAGGATTGATTGCAAAGTTACTTTTTCATTACTGTTGTAACCGTGAACAGCTACTAAGCAAGGACTACCCGTACTACATTATTTTGGAATAATACAAAAGCATGAACTTACACCAGCCAGGAAATTCTGTATCGAGCTACGATTTGAGAGGTCCAAATTTATTCAGTTTCATGAAATATTTTAGTCTTTCCTAAAGTTAAAATTGGATTCATTTCTGAAAATAAATAATGAACTATAATTAGTAGGTCTGATTGTTTTAGCTGGTAGTTCAGATAACCTGAGGATGCACAAACAGCAACCAATCTCTTATTTTGAAAACAGATAAATAATATTTAGAATATTAGCTGAGCAGTCTCTGCTAGAATGGCAACCAATAATTTTTTTATCAGTAGCATATAGGAAGAAGGGATGGCACTATCAGGGACCAAGCTCAGAAGACATATGCGCAAACTCCATCAGTGATTAAGATAGATAACTCACACAACAATAAATGTTGACAAGGCCACAATAAAGAAGAAAGATTCACCATATGTGGTGGTTTTGCAAAAAAAAAAAAGACTCAAAAGTACTAGAAAGAAAGATACCAAAGCATCTAGAAAATTCTGAAAATATTAGAATTAAAACCACAAATATTTTTATTAGGTAGAAGAATGCCAGAAAATATAAGCAAGAAGTATCAGCATTTATTAAAGTATATGCTGACAGCAGCAAGAATCAATCCGGCAGAATACTGAAAAAGAAAGATTGTCGACAATATAAGATTGGGAAGTTAAATTTGGAAAATATGCAGAAATGATTGTATATATTCACAGAAGTCTTTCCAAATTTAAATAAGAATGGTTCTCACATATACAACAAATTACACAGCAAGGCAAGCTAAGACATTTAGAATACCTTTATTATTTAGAATATAAAATAGTTTTTGAAGAAAGAAAATGTTAAAAATACTTAAAACAATACAAATAGAAATGAACAATAACTGCAAATACTGAACGCATAGTATTAAAATATTTAAGCAGCAATTAGCAAATAGGTGTATCTGAAGCGAGGTAAAAGGGATGAAATGTTGGTTACGAGTTCTAAGGAAGAGGGAAAAGAAAGGAAGTTACTAATCGATACAACTATCAATTATTTGATTGTTAATTCTTTCCTTGGTACTTCAGCAACCAAAGCTGAGCAAGGGCAATTTTCATCATTTCAGTTCATTATCCCTTCACAAACAGTAAGTACCTTTGTGGTCCTCTGATACCAATATCAACACCCAGGCCCAGCATCAGCCGCTATTTTTTGTTGGATGTCAATATCTTTAGGGGGGCCTTCCACCTACCCACTTATAGATGATAATACCAGCTTTCCAATATAGTTGTATTAGTTGTATGCTTTGTCTATCTCCCCCCAGCAAATGTGATACAAAATTGTCAGACAATCTATGCTGATCAAAGCATAGTACTGTAGTATATAGGTAGTCCTTGACTTACGACCGTGTGATAATAGTTTAAAGTTACAAGAGCCTTGACAAAAGTGATTTATGGCCTATACTTGCACTTATGACCATCGCATGGACCCCCATGGTCATGTGGTCACGAGTTTGGCACTTGGCATCTGGTTCACATTTATAACAAGCTGCAACATTTTGCTGTCACAATGAACTTTGCCAATTTCTGGTAAAAAAAAACAACCCATTGGGAAGGCTGGAATTGCAACTACCATGATTTGCTTAATAATCAATATAAAAGTTGTAATAAAATCGGATCTGATTTGACTTACAACCGCAATGACTCTTGATGGAAATTCCAGTCCCAATTGTGGTCATAAGACAAGGACTACTTGTATTTCTTGAAAGAAAGAGGACATATATGAATCAGTCCTGACCTCTTACAACTATGGGCGCATATATAATTCCCCCCCTGTTCTATATTATTTAAGTCCTGTATACATCTCATCACAATTCTAAAGCCTTTGCTTAAAGACCACTCATTCAGCAATGGCACTGAACAAGTGGTGCTTACAATTGGTCTTTTGGAGTTCCAGCCATAATAGCATTCCCACAGTCAGGTGATTGTTATCCAGGTACTCACTCCCATTCATGATTATGACCTTGTGGCAGTTGCTATTTGTCAACTTCTTTGCCAGCTTCCAACAATCATCTGGCAGGGGGCTGCAATTGGTAACCATGTGATGTGATCGCAGTAATTTGCCAGATCTGCCATCTTGCTTAATAACTGCATTAGTAATGGCAATCCCAGTACCAATTACGGTCTTTAATTGAGGAGTACCTGTAAAATTGTTAGGGCCAGCCCTATGACACATCAGGGTGAAACCATCTGTTGGCTGCCATTTGAAAGGTGGTGTTGAAGAGTTTTGGCTCATAATTATAGA
>NW_015387297.1:144838-181183 GCF_001527695.2 Protobothrops mucrosquamatus | reverse complement strand
CTTTGTTCCAAGGGTCTGACAGTCACTAAGCTTTTTTTTTTTTTTTTTTTTTACAAACAACACAAATGCCTCTGTTTGCATTCCTGTTTGGGAACCAAAATCAAATTAGTTTGACTTTCTTTCAGTTTTGCTTTAAATATTCTATTTTCTATCCTGAGAAAATTTGAGAAAAAATGTCAGGTTTTATTTTTGTCATGTTTTCTTCTCTCAACATTTTTTTCCACCCACTAAAATTTGATTCTCTGGTTTTTATAATTTGTTAACAAAAAACATTCTCTATTGTTTAGCTGCCTTTCTTCCTACTTCAGCATCATGGTTCATGACGTTAACAGTTCATAATTACTTTCTCTTAACTTGGTATAGTTTTTAGTCTCAAACATTTCCTTGCTATTAGTCAGATTCTGATTTAAAAATAGCACACTCCAGTTGTCTCCTTAATTTTTTGAGGAATGCATTTGTTCAGAACAAATAAGAGCTGTATTTATGCTCCATTAAGGAGAATTTCCAACAGATAAATCATTTCTGCCCTAAGGTTGTGTGTTCCTAATATTTGTTTATAAGATTATTTTATACCCCATGGGAAGAGATGTTAAATGGCTGGACACTATACATTTTACAGTGACAACAGGAAGAATCTATTAACTAGTGATCATTCCTAGTTTCCCGAACAGAATGAAGGCCAGCCAGATTACCCTGACACACTACAATTTCCATAATTCATTCTGGCCCATCTAATTTGACTGAATGACTGAATGTTATCCAGAGCACAAGAACATTATGATCTGATTCCTATAATGCTATTTATTTCTCTTATAATCCGAGTTAAATTCCTATTTCCTACTGAACATTGCAGAAATCCCCTTTACTTCAGTGCTTGTGCAGTTGTCCACAGTTGTCTTTATATTCTTTGATCGAAATAACAAGTTATCTATTTCATTCATCTTGCAATTTATCTTTGTTTCAGTAAATTCCATTTCTAGTACTTACCACGGAACAGTTGCAGGTGAAAGGAACTGTTATTATCTAGTCTCCATTTCAAATTCCTCTCAATCAAGCAAATTAACATTTCTGTAGAATTTGAGAATCATATAGTTGGAAAGGACTTAAGAAGTCACCAACCCCTTGCACATTGCAAGATTCACTACACCATACCTCATAGATGACTACCCAGCCTGTTTGAAACTTCAAATAAATGGGAAGAAATCACACTGTGCAGTAACCTTTTCCACAATATCTAGGATTCAATTATGAATAGGAGCTATTATTACCATATGACTTCTCAGACTGTATTTCTTTAACAGCTCTAGCGATACATTTGATAGTGGTGACAGTGGTATTAAAAACTAATCCAGCAGTGATGAACTTCTATAATTTCCCGAGGACTTTATATTTGAGCTCAAAATACAATCTCTAAATGTTAAAACAGTTTTCTTCTACCCAGATTTACTCAAACTATCTTATTACTCCTTTCACAGTAGCGGCAGTGTTGTCTTACTGCTTCTTTTTTCTCTCTTAGGAGTTGCCCAATTTTCTGTCCTTGCCAATATCCTCATTTACGTTTTCACAATCTGCAATTCTTTCAGATATATTGTACATACCATTACAGATGGTATGGGGCTTTCAAGTGGCCAAATGCAAAAACTATGCTGGCTTGCTTGGTTTTGTAAACAGATTGTCAATTGCAAAAAACCTTTGAGTCAAAGACTGAAGCAAGTTATTTTTTTTTCACTTCACTTTTATGTATGTGTCCAGCTGCAGTAAAAACATTGCTGTTGCTTTTTACCATAGGTTTGCAGTTGTTTGTAATGGCAGGATGCAAACAATACATTTACTTATATATCTTACATTATTTGCAATATTAAATTTTATTTTATTTTTTAAAAAAGAATATGTCACCCCTTGAACAAGTTTTTTGTATATAGTATTCAGATTGCCACCCATCAGTTTTTGTGGCCCCAGGAAGCAATGACTCATTTCAAGTGTCCACTGTTCTTATGGTGGAATATTCTACCGGTAGTTGTCAGGAGCTCCATCACTGGCCTGGTGCCTTGCTGGTGTCCTGCCATTAAAGGGGAAAGGAGGGACGAGGCATTTGGGGCAACCTACATCTGTGTATCTAATGGTGGGAAATGGGGAGGGGGAGCTAACATGTGAAGAAGACCAGAGCAGTTTGCACCAATTATGGTGGGCATCTTCAAGGCCGCTTGCCTTGGGCGTGAAATTCCAGCAGCCTAAACAACCCAGAGTTTCCCACATCATGGCAATCCCGGATTGGGTGGCAAAGGACTGGACATTGGGGGGGGGGAAGGATGGGCAAGGGGCGTTGTCTCACCTGAACGCCTTTTCTCAGCATGACGATGGAGAATCCACCAATGGGTTCTGCTTGTCTTCTGCCCGTAGACTAAGTCAGCCAATTTTGCTCCGCCTCTCCTCCTGAGACGCCCCTTTCCCAGTCTCGACTGAGGCGAAAGCTGTTGGCTATGTAACCTTGTGTTGGCTCAATCTTCTCCCAGCACAGGACCTGACTGGCCCTAAGGGTGGGAGTGGATTCTCCATCATCATGCTGACAAAAGGCGTTCAGGTAAGACAACGCCCCTTCTCCAGCATGACGAGTGGAGAATCCATCAATGGGACATACCAAAGCCTCACTGTCCCTACAGGTAGGAGTCAGTCTGGGCCTGTGTCCCACTCTTTGATACTACACTTTGGAGGACCCTCCTGTCGAAGAAGGCCTCCGCAGATGCGAACCTATCTAACCTGTAGTGTCTTATAAAGGGGGAACGTGACGCCCACGTCGCCGCCCTGCATATTTCCTCACTCGGTGCCTGAGTTGCCCAGGCTGCCCTAGTGGCAGCGCTGCGAGTAGAGTGTGCAGTGATTTGCCTGGGGACTGATAACGACTGTCCCCTGTATGCCTCTGCTATGCACCTCCTAATCCATCTTCTGATTGTGGATGCTGTGACTCTTTGACCTCTTGCGTGAGAGTGGAAGGAGATGAACAGGGCTTCCGATTTGCGGAATGGTGCCGTTCGTTTAATGTATTGTCTTAAAGCCCTGCGAACGTCTAAGGTGTGCCACTTGCACTCCAATTCATGGGAGGGCTCGGGGCAAAAGTCTGGTAGCACTACCTCCTGTGTTCTGTGAAATAGGGAATTGACCTTGGGAATGAAGGAAGGGTCAAACGTAGGACCACCCTGTCCGTGTGGAAGATACACTGATCCTCTCTCACTGATAGTGCTGCCAACTCTGAAATGTGCCTAGCTGAAGTAACAGCGACCAGAAAGGTGACCTTAAGGGTCAAGTATTGTAAGGCGCAGGTCTGAACAGGTTCAAATGGGGGTAAGGTAATGGCCTGTAGGACTTAGACAGATCCCAGGAGGGATATCTGTGGACCACGGGTGGACTGTTGTTTATGGTGCCCTTAATGAAGGATCGCACCACTGGGTGCCTGGCCAGTGGTTCAGAGTTCCCATAGGCAAGAATGGTGGATAAGGCAGCCACCTGTCTGCGAATTGTGTTGGGTGCTAGTCCCCTATCCAGGCCTTCTGCTAGGTAGTCTAAGATCCTTGAGATTGAAATACTAAAGGGGTCTAGCTGCTGTTTTGTGCACCAGCTATAATAATTTCTCCACGTGGAGTCATAGATTCTGTTAGTTGTACGCTTTCTAGAGGCCTGGATTGTCCTGATGACTCTTTGTGAAAAGATCTCCCCTTCTAGGATGCTCTGTTCAAGTGCCAGGCGGCTAATTGGAGCCATTGTGGCTCTGGATGAAGTAGAGCCCCCTGGTTGAGGGAGATTTGATCGTATGGAATCCTCCACGGTGGGAATGTAGAAAGGCCGTCTTGGTCAGTGTGGTGCAATGAGAATTACCTCTGCTTGTTCCTGCAATATCTTTCTGATGGTTGCTTGTATCAGAGGAAGCGGTGGGAAGACGTATAGCAGTCCTTCCGGCCACTGACCTCGAAGCGCATCTGCTCTCTCTGCCCCTGATGACGGAAAGTGGGAGAAGAACCTTGGGAGCTCAGCATTTTTGGGGCTGGCAAATAGGTCCAGCACTGGGTGGCCGAATCTCTCTGATGCTTCCCTGAAGAGAGCAGGGTGCAGGCTCCACTCTGAGTGGTCTACCGTCGCCCTGCTTAGGAAGTCCGCCTGATTATTTTCTTCTCCTGATATGTGCTCGGCCTTGAGGGAGGCTAGGTTGCTTTTTGCCCAGGTTCCCAGCGTCTGTGCCTCGGTCATGAGGGACCTGGATCGCGTGCCCCCATTGGTTGATGTGAGCTTTGGCCGCCACATTGTCCGAGAACCAGGACATGCTGATCCGCTACTATGTTGTGAAAGTGGCAAAGGGCCAGGTGAATGGCTCTGAGCTCCAACCAGTTTATGTTGTGCTTTAGGTCCTCCCTTGAACATTGGCCCTGTGTCAGCTGCGATTGTAGGTGTACTCCCCAACCGAATAGACTGGCGTCCGTGGTCAAGGTGACTCGGTCGGTTTCCTTGAACATGTGTCTCTTTTTTACCGCTGGAGAAGCCCACTACTGGAGCGACTTCAGGACCCCTGGTGGGACTCTTACTCTTCGATTGGATGAGCTCATTCTCCTCTTTTGGAATGGGAGTAGGAACCACTGCAGATCTCTGGAGTGTAGCCGTGCCCAGGCCGCGATTGCAAGGCATGAAATCATCTTTCCTAGTAATTGGGAAAGTGTGGCCAGTGTTGTGGTTTGCTTCTTTCAAATCAATCTGACCATGGTTCGAATGCTGTCTTGGCGATCTCAAGAGAGGTAGATCTTGCACTGTAGTGTGTCTATCACAGCTCCCAGATGAAGAAGGCGGGTCGATGGACCATCTGACTATTTTGAAAATTTACTGAGAATCCATGTTCCTGAAGGGTTGTTAAGAGTCAGTGCTAGAGCTGGCTGTGCTGACTGAACTGACGAGGATTGGATGAGAATGTCGTCCAGATAACATTGAATGCGCACAGGAATTGTTCGCAGATGTGCCGCGAGTGTCGCCAGTACCCTTGTGAATACTCTGGGAGCTGAAGAAAGTCCAAAAGGCAGGGCCCTGTATTGAAAATGCTGCCCTGTGTGGCAGAATCTGAGAAACCTCTGGTGTTCTGGAAGTCTGGGAATGTGAAGGTAGGCCTCCATCAGATCTATGGACATCAGGAGATCTCCCTTTCTGATGCTTGCTAATATTGACTGTAGGGTTTGCATTTTGAAATTTCTGTATGCCAAGTGGTTGTTGAGGCTTTTTAAGTCTAGAATTGCTCTCCACACACCCCCCGAACTCTTTGGGACTATGAACAAGATGGAATAGAATCCCTGTCCCCGCTGATCTCTCTCTACCGGTTCTATGGCCTGGATGTCCAGTAGGTGTTGGATGGCCTCCTTGATAAGATTCCTTTTTGTTGGATCCCTTGGAGATGGACAAGGAATGAAGTGGTTCTGGGGTGTTGATATAAATTCCAGTGAGAGGCCAAATCTGACGGTATTTAGGACTCAAAGGTCCGTGGTGGTGGCTTGCCATTTGTGAGCGAAGAGAGCTAGCCTGCCACCAATGGGGGAGTCATTTTGATCGTCGGTAGGGGCGACCTCCCGCTCCTCGAAAGGGCCGCTTTGATTGGAACTGTTGTCTGAACCTGTCTCTGTTGCCGGTTCTATCACCCTGTCAGTCTGACCTAGGCTGATAGGGGCGGGAAAAGGAACCCTGCTCTGTGCCTATGTCAGATCGAAAGGATGGTCTGCGGGGGTAGGAGGAGACTCTCCTCTCCGTTCTCCTTGACAGGTGGGCCAGAACCTTGTTCTCTATCAGTATTTATAAACTTTCAGCTGGTTCCATAGCCAGTGACAAGTTCTCTAAAGCTGTTTTGTTTGTGAAAAAGTCTGTCAAAAGTAATTTCCAGTTTGTTTCCAAGCACAAAGGCCATATAAAGAGAGGAAAAGGCATATAGTGAAGCAATCCATGTAACATAGATGTAACAATTTCAGATTTGTTGTATTTAAAAAAAAACATTGAAGATTTGCCAGAAATAATTAATACTTGAATATGTACCATAGTGACATAATTTTGTCAGTATGTTTGAAAGTTCATCTGCAAGTAGAGAAGATTGCATACAACTGCCAACTTGCCCAGACCAGTTTTCCCCAGCAGATTCAGCCCAAGAGCAGAAGACTAGATGCCGAAATAAAATTCTAAGAACCCCAGAATTACATTATATGACCAACAGACAGTTATTGTCACTACTGCTGAGAAAGAACATTGAGTCTACCTTTGGAAAGAAGTTAGATATCACATGCTCTTCAGACAAATTATTGCTCGAAATCTGTAGACCTAGCTGTATACCATATCATTTCCCTGCCTGCCTCTTTTTAAAGGTCACTTTTTGATTTATATAATCATAGTTTACATTGGAACTAATGAACTGTGTCATAAAGGATCACCTAAACCAGTATGCCAAGTTTATCACAATAAAATAATTCATGTAAGCCCAACAGCCACTCTAAAGCTTAATTTTATGACCCTGTGAATACAATAGAACACAGAAAGTAAAACCTAAATAAAACTTAAAGCAATGTATTTGTTAGACATACAATTAAAATTAATATTTTCATTATTGCTTCAAGTTAAATGAATAAGATGGGTAAAATCTGGCCTACATGCAGTCCTAACTGCATTTTTGCACCTGAATAATTATAGCACAATTTTCTTTCAGAACCAGTGAAGTAGCAAATGAATTAAACCTCCAATAGACTTAACATATATATTTTATTTTTAAAAAATCAGAAAAAATGGAAAAGGCAGAAACTTCACCTAGCCCCATCGATATTATGATTGCAATATCGTGTGGTCCTCAACCACCAATGTTACTGTGCATAAATAAACAAATTAATACATTAAGACCAGGAAAGGCAGAAAAGCTTGGAATTCTTCAAACTAGAATCTTTATTAGTTTAATTTCAAATATTCTTGCTGTCTATGAAACTACTGTACCCTCGATTTCTAACAGTGAATTACTAACTTCAAAACCCTCAGCCATGATACATCAGCTTCATAAAAAATGAAGGACAGGGCAATTTTCTCAAAGGCATAGGACATTGTGATCCTAATAAATTTAAGAACAGAATTAGTGTCCATGTCCCTAACACCAATGTCTCAACTGGAATCAGAAACTGATTCAATTGAAAATCACTGAGTAAAATATCACTTTTATGCAGTTTTAATGATAGAACTTCCTTAAGCTAAGCTCAACTCTTGGTGATTAAATGAACTTGTCAATGTTGTTTCTTGTACCAGATGGAAAAGGTTCACCATCATTTTAAATGGGGTTTTTTGAAGACTAATTAAAGTATTAACCAAATCCAATTCTGCTCATCCTTTCAAATATCTCAAGTTAATTAAATACTGTTAAATGCTGTGACCCCTACTTAGCTTACCTCTAGCTACAAAAGAGCCTTAAATATAGAGCCACTTGATTAGAAATTAAGTATCTTCATTATTCAGTATTATGAACATAAGTATAAGTTGATTGGAAAAGATGTGGCAGAAATGGAGGGAAAGAGATTAAGCTAGTTACCCATTAAAAAGTCAAGAATGAAAATCCGAAGTTTTCTTAGTTGAAACATTTCAATATACATACTGAACAATAACATATAGAATAAAGAAACCCTAGATTTTTTTCCTTTTTTTCCTTCAAGGATTTTTTTTTAATCTTATTTCAAAAACATGGAAAAATTAAATTTTGGAAAAAAATAAATCTCCAATGGAATATTTATTTTTAGAATAAGACAAGGTGCTCATATACTACTACCCTTTACTCACCTCAAAATATTTTTTATTCAATTGCAACAGGAAGTCTTTTACCTAGGTTATCAGGGCACTACTGTTCCTGCACAGAAAAGATATGCAGTGTAATACAACTTTCAAATGCAAAAGCAAGATATATTTCTGCTCCCGGCATCATGAGGCATATTACCATTATCACAAAAGGAAGGAAGAAGCTTTCAGGGTCTGATTTTGATCTCATGCTGATTTTCACTAGAGGTTGGTAGATCTGTTGGGCGAACAGGTGGAATAAGGAGTCCCCAAAGAAAATTTTTGAAATGGTTTAAAATAAATTCAGTTAGTAAATCCAATTACTAAAATAGCAAAGTGAACTTACACCAGGAAAGAGAAGTATACAAATGAATGGAATATATTTCCCCCCCCAAAGGTCTGCAATTTAAAAAACAAAAATATCAGGAAAATGTAATATATATTCCTACCACATTTCCTTGCAATGGGAGACTCAGGCCTATTATCATTGACATAATATGCTTACCTCAACCAAAGCACAACGAGGAAAGGGATGGTGGAGTTTTTTGCTTTCAAAGAAAAGAAAAAGTATGCCTATAAGTATGCAGGACAAAATTGACTGGCTGGATGACTGAGGGAAACTACATTATTGATCTTCAACAAGACAGCAGCTTGAAATAAAGTGAGGAAGCCAGTGAAATTCTTTCTTCTAAATAAGGCAGCAACAATCTAATAAAATCAGTTCTTCAACCAGATGTCCTTTAGTATGTTGATTACAATTCCCATACATTCTAGTCAGCAGAGCTATTCAGGCTGGTGGACTATACCAGACTGAATATGACATATCTGATGAGCACCCCGGTTGGGGAAGGTTAAGAAATTTCAAATACACGAAATGATATGGAGTTTGTCTGGCTGTATACAAAATATTTCATGAACTTATACTAAAGTGGTCACGTTGATTTTATTAAGCAACAGATGGTATTATAGACGTAAAATGAATTTAAAGTCTTTTAAAATAAACATTAGATGATTTAATTCTACAATTGGCAAATGATTTAAAAAGTCCGAGGAGTATCTCTGATTTTGCTTATTTGAAAGTTACCTCTTAATCCCTTAAAACAAGGAATCATACGTTTAATTCCATGCATGCAGGTTTAAATAATACAGAAAGTACCTGCTCACATTTTTCGTCACTTAACAAATCTCCAATAGAATAGAATAGTTTATTGATCAAGTGTGATTAGACACACAAAGAATTTGTCTCTGTATTAGTGTATTACCTTGCAAATTACATGGGATTTCCCTCCCCTCTTATTATCTGAAGAGACCTGCAAAATTATAAAATGGCTGAAGAGAAGGTGGGGGAGGGGAATCTTTACAATGGCTACATGTTTTCTCAGTCGGATATTTTTCTAGCTCTCTCTTTGTTCTCCCATTTCCAAGCAAACACATTTTTATTTAGACTAGACTTTTATCAAAATTTGTCTCTTTATTGCTCAACCTACAATATTTTATCTGTTTTACCCTCTGATTTTTTTTACTTACTTTCATATCTTTTATATTGCAATTTTATATACTTGTCATTTTCATTTCATAGCTAGTTAGCTTAAGTTTATACGCAGAATACAAAATGGGAATAATAAGTATGAAAGTACATCAAAAACATTTCGGAAGCAGTAGAACGCAGCTTCTGAGATCTGCAAGTGGGCATCACATACTGCCCAGAGGCTACCATATGAGGAAAAATTATAAGTTGTAAAGATTGCTTGGAGGTGGGAGATACTTCCAATATAATCTGCTGGATTCCCTGCGTGGATTGCCCTGTGACTATGTAGGATAGACGGGGAGGAAGCTAACCATCAGACTGCAAAAACACAAGCAAGTGGTCAGATGAGGAGATGCGAATTCATTGGTAAACATACATTGCAATGAATAAGTACATACATTCAATTTTGCAGCTACTAAGATTGTTGGACAAGCAGGTACAAAAACAGCCAGGGAAATGATTGAAGCCTGGCCCCTCACCAGTCAACAGGAGTGCTGATTTACTACCAGCTTATCAAATACTTAGGAGGCGAGGGCTTGGAAGCAGAAGGAAATAGCCAATGATTTAATAGCCACCCATCAACATCCCAACCAACAACTAAAAAGCCACACACAACCAGGCACCAAGCACATACTCTATTAGAGAGAAGTTCCCTGAGGGTGGGCTCCAGCATGAGTTCCAAAGCTCAGAAGACTAAACCTCTGGTCCTGGTGACCGACCCAGATTGGATCTTGCAACATTATCCTGGGACATGTCTATTTGCCTTCGTTCGTAATAAAACATATATTTTGAGAGTATTGAAAATCCATACTGCACCAAAACAATGATGTACAATAAGCCTTTGCAAAGGCAAAGATAGACTGGTCATTCAATCAGTCACAGAGGGACTAATCAAACCTATGGATCAATGGGAAAAGGTTCTAGGAAAGCGAGGACTTAGAAAAGATCTGAATATATTCATGTCTCCTAATGCTGGCAATCATGAACTTCAACTCTCAGAATTCCCATCCAAACATCTAGAAGTTGCCAATATTGGAAAACAACACTAGCTTAAACACTGGAACATAAATTATATTAAGTTAAGGAGGAGACAGGTCATACTTCACCATGGATAACTTTTCATAAAAAGTTATTATTATTAGTTGCTTCGTGCAACTTTTTCATAATTTTAAATATATATGTGCAACTTCTGTTTTGAGGGGAAAGACAAAAGACTATCTAAAAACTCTTAATAATATCAATTTGGACATCATACATTTGACATCTGCACTGTATAACTAACATAAAGAGGCTCTGGTGAGACTTAAGATGACGTGGACAAACAAATGGCCCAGCTAATGCTAGATTGCAATGACCAACAGAGGAAGTCATTTATACTTGGCATTAGAAATTCAACTACTCTTTAAATATATGTCCTCCTGACTCTATAGAAGAGATGCTTAAATCTCTCCTATAATCTTCTTAAAAGATTGTGGAATATACAGTAGTTCTCCTTTAACATCCACTCGCTCAATGACAGTGCCAAACAAGGGAATACTTACAATACTTTCTTATAGTTGTGGCCAGCACTTTCTCCTGTGGTCACATGATTGCTATTTATAACATTCAGTGCCAGCTTCCAGTAGGCAAAGTCAATGGGGAAGCTGGCGGGAGGTTGCAAATGGCAATCGTGTGCCCGCAGGATGCTTTGACCATGTGGTATTCGCCTAACAATGGCAACCGAATGGCCAGAACTGTCACTATAGGTCAGCACCATTATGTCATATCATGCTTCATGACTTTGTCGCTTAGCAACATAGTTCTTAATTCCAAGTGCTGTCAGCAAGGGCTACCTGTACAGGGCTAGATGTACAATCTTATTCTCTTTTCCATAGTAACGGACTATTAGGTGGATGACAAACTATGTATTGGTGTCTAGCCTTTAACTGTCTTAAGTCACAAGACAATGTTATTTGAGGGATTTTCTCCCCCAATTATATCTACCCCCCCCCCTCATTACATCTGGCAGGAAAGACATGCTCTGCTTCTCATCTATTAGACCAATCCCCCGTCTATGGACCAGCGCTGGGCCGTGGCATGCCAGAAACCAGGTTGTGCAAACAAGTGAAGTCCCATCCACAGGATGCAGACAGCACACAAAACCACACTCCCTCCAGTCTGCGGAAAAACCTCTTTCTGCGGAACTGGTCCCTGGTGCCCAAAAGATTGGGGGCCACTATATTAGGCAATTTCATCCAGTGAGGCCCAGGAAGACATTTTTTTCTGTCCTTATACCCAGCTTTGGAACATCAACCTACCAGAAGATTGGATTGGCCCCAACCCTGCTGGATTTTTGTAAGATCCTAAAGTCATGATTATGTCAAATGTATGGCACATCTTGCAATAGTTACATTGAGTTGCTGGCTGTTTTATTTTCCAGCTAGACTGTCAATTATGGATATATTGTTTTAATTGATATATGCTTTATGGTGTTTTAACTGTTGTTACCCATCCAGAGATAAATTAGAGATGGACAGCCATACAAAGTAATCAAATAATAAATAAATACATTTGAAGCTAGATTTATAGAATGCAAGATGGGCCAACAAATAAAGAAAAAAAAAATCAAGAATTGGATATATGATATATATATGAAAAACCAACATAATATTTTCACAAGGCTTATCAGAACCAATCAGACATAGTATCACATTTTTCTCAAGAGAGTTTAATAGACTCAGTTGAGGGAACTTACAATAAATTTAAGAACCAAGAAGAAAAAAATGTACCATACTTCTAAACTGCCTAATTGTTAAACATCAATGAAATTACATAACAATTTGTCAAACCTTAGCCATATAAGTGAGCAATGAAGATAAAAATTACCTCAGAAGGCACACTTAGAAATCACATTTTTTATTCATATCCCTAGATTCAGTAAAATCTTATTCCTGGATCTTTTGCCTAACATGACCTCCTCCCTTTCTGAACCTGTTTTTCACGCACAACAGGCTCAAATGCAGCAAGGAGTAGGTACCATTGCCAAAAGATTAAAGGATCAAGAAATCTGGCAATAAAAAACCTTATTGTGACAATTTTGTTTAAACATGTTTGAGCATCAAAGTTTGCATTCACTCCTTCCTACTTAAAGGAGTCAATGAATAATAGCATAGGCATTGGAAGGCCTACTACTATCCCATCATTTGAGATAGGCTACTCTAGGAATCAAGACTGAGCCAATGAGATAAATGAAGTACAATTTCAAACAAAATTAAGAATAAAAATTGTAACTTTAGTCCCGGATGACAAAGGAAATAATAAAAACAACATAAAGGCTATATCTGCATGGTGTTCCATCTGCTGTGAACTGAAATTACTACGGTATATCAAAAAATCAGAGTAGGTACTCAGATTGAAGGCAGGTAAGAAGAGACCAAAGATTAGTTATCAAGGTAGGAATTAATGCTTGAGATATTGAAGGGTAAAAAGAATTTGCTACTTTTTGCTACTTAAAAATGGTTTGTCTGCCAATGAATGGAAAATAACCAGAAGCATGCGTTATTCTCAGAAACATATTAACACAAGCCAGAGGCCATTTCAGAATTGCTATTGTTGACTTGGAGCAACTGGAAGTAGAAATATGAAAAGCAAATATACTTCTTCACCCATCTGCCCATTCTCCAAAGCATTTTTACTATGACGGAGAAAATTTAGGTTGGAAAACGGAATATGAAACAGTGTTCCATCTTCGTTTTCTTGTCATAGCAATGCACAAGTGGCTTATCACTTCTACTTGGAAACACATATTTGGGGCCTGCCTTCCATTTACTACCTGGCAAGTTATTTATATATTTATCTGAATCATATTTTCATATTCCATGCAGATTACGCTTAGAATATTGAATCAATAACAGCTAGGTTCTACTACTAACAGGATGGCCAAATTTGAGCAAACAAGCCCTGTGGGTTTTAGAATAAAATGTCGCATAACGGTAAGCTCTGGTGTCATTACGTAGCCTGCCTACCTTTAAAAAACTGGGTAATTTGATATAGAGAATGAGGTGGTTCATATTTAAAGCCAGAATGGCCCCCACTGTAGTGGTATCCATATTTATGGGCTAGACAGGGAGAGATCAGAGGCCTGTTTTAATGTTCTGCTCCACACTCAGGCAGTAATGAATACTGGTACTTCACATGTCATTATTAAAGAGCAGCAATGTCTCTAAAGCTGCAATTGAGCGGCAGAGCTGTTGGAAACTCTGCATCAATTCCCACTCCCTTGGAAATCATGCTCAGTTTGTCAACTCACTTTGCTTATTCCAGGCAGCAGTGTGCTCTGATTCAAAGACAGCCTCTCCAGAGCTTGGTGCTCCTGCATCACTCCATGGCCCCCAGTAAAAGATCCGCCCTGCAAGATTCTCCAGTTTCTGTAGCGCTGACATTTTACACTCGTCCTTCTTGTTGGTGGAGTCTTGACTATTTATTTCAGCTCCATAGCTCATGTTTCTCTTAATTTTATCAGCAATTCCTTTGTCATTCCTGGTCTGCTCTCAGAGCGAACATAATCAGGCAGCTCAGTCAGGATTTAGGAGAGCGCTCTCTTTGATCATTGCTATTTACCCACTGGTAGAGGCAAGCAGGGTGTTTTTTTCCTGTCCCAAAATGTGAAGTGGAGGCTAAAGGAAGCAACTGGCGAGCAGACACACTTTCCAGCAAAGCTCTTTGCATTCCCCCTCAGCTGACTGATACAGACATTTGGCTTGAACAGATTGCTCTCAACTTCTAACCAGGGCAGACTTTCCAATAAACCCACCTCCCTGGACAAAAGCACTCATGTCAGTTCATAGCTCTCTAGGGCAATCGTCCATAAACATGCCAGATTTTCCCAACCCCCCCCCCCCCCACTATGCCTACAAGGGCTCCATGATAGTCCATTCCATATGGGAAGCCTGATCAGTTGTACAGCTGGTTAGAGGGAGAGCGGCAGACAGATTTGATTAATACAGAAAAAAGGGAGGTCTGCCAGATCGAGGGTAGCAAAGGCCACGCAATAAGGCTTAAAATAGCTCAGAGATTCTTTGTATCTCATTTGCTCCGAGTTGAAGGCAGGGCAAATAAGGATCTCATCAGGTAGGGAAGTCCTATTTTAAAAAAAAAATTAAGTTAATTCTTTCACAGGAGTTAGTTTCACAGAGGGAGGTATTTAAATAATAATAGCAGTCCCGAACAAAGAACTGGTGCAATAGATGAGACAAAGCCTGGTGCAGACCATAAGATACAAGTACAAGTTAAGAGACTGCTCAAGGTCATATTTCTTTGGGCGCTCTACATTCTAGAGATGGAAATTTCCTTTTCTAAGTGCTAAATTTAAATATAAACTGCTTAACTGCAGTTGTGCTAACCACAACTTTTGGAATATCTAAGCAATTCCCAAGAACTTACAAGGAAGTAAACAGAAGTATGTATCTCTAATGTATGTATGTATCGCTAATCCAGAATGTGCAACAACTAATCAAATATAAGCCGCTATCCTGCTTTTGAAATCAATCTGCCGCTTTGATCATATCCCCAAGCTTTAAAAACCATGCTTAAACAAAGTCATCCATAAAAGAGAATAATGGGTGGGAGAGGAAGGGAGAGAAAAAGATAAGGTACAAGGCAGGTGTCCCTTTCTAAAAAAACTGCTTACCAATAAGATTCAGATTAAAGATGATAATTAAATATGACAGTAGAAATCTGAAGACCAAACTGATTAAAGGGCCAGGAAGAAGTCATTACTTTAGCCCTCTGAAGTTACGTAAGATATAACTGACCAGCCGACCAAACAAATGTATCCACAGAAAAAGTTGGGTCCAAAACTGGAAACTGAATTCAGAGTCACCTTCCCATGTATTTTGAAGGCTGCTGGGTTTAGAATCCATATTACCACCTCCAGATTACAGAGAGTTAACACACAGTTGATCCAGATTCAGGCTGCAAGATCAGTTCTTCCAAATATTGGATATCCCCCTCATCTCCAGCACAGAATTAGCTTGTGATTAAAAACTGCATAGCAAGGCTGCACTTCTTGACAAGGATAGCATGCAGAATGGCAGAGTAGTTTTGCAGTACTGTTTCAGAAAGAAAAAAAAAACCCCAAAGGAACAGCCTTGAAGCAAGAAGTGGCTGGGCATGATGCCAACTTTGTTCAAAGAGTTTAAAGCAACAGACACCCAATTTCAGATCTTTACAAACAGACTTTGTTTGCAACTGCAAGTGGAAATTTTATACATTACACCCCAATCATTGTACTACAGGGAATAGGCAAACTGCAGAACACAAGTCTCCCCAGCAATATCTACACAGCCATAGGCTAAACTACAGACCAGACTAACTAATTCTGACAGGAGATAGACAAGACTGTTGCAAAATTCTGTTTATGGACTAGTGATTAGAGTAACCAAGTAAGGTGATGAAAGAACATGACATATCTAGAAAATACAAGTCATATGGGTTAGCAAGCAGTTTCTGGAAACCTTTGTGGTTTCTTTCAACATGGACAGAAATATACAAATTTCAAAATATGACTAAAATCAGTTAGATTATATGTTAATAAAATATACCGATAACATTATTACAGAAAAACTGCAAAGCAAATTTAACATACATGTAGTCAAGTATGTAAAATAAGGGAACAACCAATTCCTCTCTTAGAATTTGACGTACATGCAGGAAGAGAATTCAAGTGTGGAAAAACAACAGAAGATACAAGTTTCTTAGCTGAAAGAGTTAGCAATCTTAATTGGTTGCATTAAAACAAATGGATTCTCACTTCCAAAAAAAGCGTTAAAATTGTACAGGTAAAGTTTCATTAGTTGTTTTTTTTTTAATTTTGTGTATTCTTGGAAGTAAGTCTTTGATGGATTCAGCACAAAAGCTTAAAGTATTTTTCTAATGATCATGCTAGAATGAATATATTGAGCTAGAACAGCAGAAAGCAAAGGTTGTATAGGTCAAGAAGTGGGACACAAGTAGGACAAACAGAATAATAATCCTTAAAAAGCTTTGCTTTCTCAGCAAATCTCTAATTTCCCGTGCTTCTACAGGGTTATTTTATTTTATCACTCCAGCTATGGACATACAAGATTACCTAGAGAAAGGCTACTTAAACTGGAACAACTAGATATATACTCAGTTTGGGAGGAAATAAAAAATATCCCTTTCCTACACCATTACCAAGTATTGGTACATGCAAACTCTAATCTTAGGCTCCCCCTCAAAATTCCTATGAAGTTGAGAATTAAGCCAAATATTTTCTAAATTTAGTAAAATTGTTGAAGAACATCACTAATTACTACTTAAGAACATAGTGTTACTTTCATATATTCTGATGAGATAAATATGGATATCATAAAATGTAAAAATACAAAGTTGTTTAAAAAAACTGATTGTACAAATTCATTAAAACTATGCCTCAATGTACATGAAATTCATTCTCAACTGTACAACAGCCCTTTTTCTACAGATGCTACAGAAATCCCAACTGGAATCTTGGCAGGAGAGTAAAAATACGCATTAAACTTACCTTCATGAATCTCAGTGCAGATTTTAAGAACTAAATACCGTACTCAATACTGCTAGTAAACAGAAATTTTCAGATTTCATAGGAATTAGCTCAGTTGGTAAAAGGTTGTCAGAAACAGTCAGTTCTACATCAACTAAATTACAGGGTATTAAGCCTACAGAACCATTTTGCCTTACCTTTTCCTCTATTGCTTGCTAGATGTGCAAGTTTAAACTCCCATAATTTCTCAACCTGTACAATCATGCAGGGTAGGAAGCTGTGGAAATTTATGACTCTAAAATTTATGTGCTGTAAAAACTCTTCATATACCACGACCATGGGATTAACTTATCTAGTAGATGGCATCCCAATGCAAAATTATTGCATTTTAAAATCACTTATAACAATTTTCTCATTGGTGTAAATCTTCTAATTCAACTAATAATCAATAAAATAATGTTTTACATAATTATGTAAACTGGGTATTAGAATTCCTCCAATTTTTTTCCCTTTAAAACAAAACAATGATCTAGCAGAAAATGGCAAATGTAATCAGCCTGGAATATTCTAAGAATTAATTTGGATAGAGGTTGGCAGCTTCTATGTAGAAGTTACAAATGTAACATTGAAAAACATTATCAGAATATAAGTTAATAAGGTGGTTCAGAAATTATAAATCCCCATCATTAGAACAAACAGAATATCATAAACACTGAATACAAATCAACTAGCAATAAATTACATTAAAAACAGCAGGGAAAGAAATGTATTAACAAAGACTTGCTGAAAGAAGACCTAGCCAATATTTTCCTTTCATTTACTTAAGCATAATAGTAATTAGTATGACATAAATTGATACAGACAACTACCAAGAGCTAGTCCATTGAAACTTTGCTGTTGGCTTCATCAGTGAAATGTAATGAAATACGCAAACAGGATACATTTGGAAGATCAGCGGTCCTCCATAAATCAACAGTCATGAGTATGCACATGCACCATTAACTGCAGAAGTGGCAAAATCAGCCACTTGTTTTTATATTTCATGCCTGACAAAACTAAGTTTATGAAAATATCTTTAAAGAAAATTTAAGAAACTATCTTTGGAATTTGTTACCCACTTGAACAAGACTGGAGTACAGAGCTATAAATTTCATCTTAATATACTATGGCATTCCAAATAAAGGTTTCTGTGCAGCATATAAAACATATTTTCAGAAACAGGTGAAGTGTTACTGGAAGCTTTAACAGTAGGAGAAATATAAATTTTCTCAATTTAGTTTTAAAATGTTAACTTATATATAAGCACCGCAGTCAAGTGTAGAAATGGTTTTAATCAATATTCCATACCATTGCCACCATCACAGGAGATGTCAATATTATCTAGAGGATTGTTATAGGTTTGGGACAAACTTTGCTTATTGCATTACCATATATGTGCTTACAATGTGACTTTAGCAAATAAATTAAGAAGTAATATAGTACTGCTTTAGAATTCAGAGATTTGGTGAGCTCCAATTCTAAACTAAAGCTTCTGGGTTTTTTTTAAAGATACCTAAAACAGGTATCAAAGTTAAGAATGAATACTTACCCTGAAACTTTTCCAAATACTTATCCAAAGCACAGATTTCCTATGCCAAGTGCTGCAGTGATTCAACATAAAAGGAACCTGAGATGAAAATTTGGAAGTCGGGGTGCTTTGCCTTCTATTCAGTTGTTTAAATCTGATTTTTTAATGTCACTAGCGTACTAGTGTTAAGGGTAAACTAGCTTCAAAGATCTGATAATGAGAAGCATATTTAATACTCGTCAGAACATCGCAAACCAAATACAGTATATGGCATTTGGTTTACTGATATGCATTCCTTTAAGGATGTGTTGTTCTATAAGAAATAGCACGCTGTAGTTTATCTGCTTTTCTATGAATATTTGGAATCATTATTATAAGTAAGAACATATTGCATCTAACCATCACTGATGCTTACTTGCAAACCTAAATAATACATTTTGCATAGTTAATTTAGGTTTACAAATACATCAATAAACAGCTGTAGCAAGTTGTATCCTTTCCTGGAATAGATTTCCAAAGCGTGTAGAACTCGTCAGAATCTAAACAAACTATTTACAGCAAAAGGCAGAACAGCTCGCAATAATGAAAATACATTTTATACTTAATATATTACAATAATTTGCAACATAAAAAATCGGAAAATGTATGTTTTGCTTTTGTGGTATGTTTCTATATGTTGTATCTTTTCTCCTTTTCTCCTTATAGGAAGGAGCAGGAAACTATTATTTTTGTTGACTGATGAGGGAAGATTCAGTTCCAAGCTGGACTAATCCAATTTGTAGCCTCACCATGCATTCAATACCCACATAGTTTTGTCAAGTGTACATATTAAACAAAACCATTATTTGTTCTTAAAAGTAAAATTCAGTGTGCCAGGCTGCAGTGCTAACCAAAAGCTTACTTCCTGAACTTTCTGTTCCTTGTTTACACTTCACCCTTTTTCTAAGAATATACTTGCAAAGCTATATTTTTGCCCTTGCAGTCACAGCAATCTATTTACTTTTCTCAGCACGAATATTTTCAAATTTATCAGCATATTTGACATCTCTAGTATGAACATTTCCACTAACTGTAAATGTCTGAAGTCACTCAGTATTTAGTAGAAATATTTTTATTCTTTCAATGCTTCTACTGTGCTAATAACTGATACTGAAAAATATACATTATTTATATACTGGCAGAGGGAATTGTCACTAATTTTCTCTCTGTCTCCAATAACTATGTTAAGATTAAGCAAAGTGCAACAACAAAAATAAATATATGCTCCAAAGCTTGTCTCATTAAAAGAGGATTGAGTGAAGAGAACCTGGGACTGGAAAAGCAATCTTTAATAGAATAGCATGTTTGGAAATAATGTATAATATCCCCCTCTAGTGGCTGGACTATACAGAACAGGACTAAAGTATAGTACAGTTGGAAACTATAGTAAGAGCAACATATCTTCCTACAAACTTTTCACTACACCAAATGTTTTAATCTTTTCATCAGACTTGATGATCAAGACTTGAGAGGAAAACAGTTTGTATTTAACAGTGTTCTGAATTAATATCTTTAATATTTATATTAAAGTAAATATATAAAGTAAATATTTATATTTACTAACTAATTACAAGCTTTTAATAAAGATTATAGTATGTAATATCGTATTATGTCCACATCAGATAATGTAGTGATAGTACTATGTTTCACTCTTTCCATGTATTTGAAGTGGACCCAGAGGATGATTTCGGTTTTTGCCAACCGCTCACCTCCAGCTATCCAACCCGGTTCCCAACAGGCCACGAACCGATACCAGTCCGTGGTCCGGGAGATGGGGGCCCCTGTTCTATATGAATACTGAAGTATACAAATTCTTCAACTGTTTAACATTCTGCAATACCTCCTCATATATTTGTATTTATTCTAGTGTTACGTTGATAATTACAAGATAACGTAATTATACTAAACAGTTTTAAAATCTACATCAGTTGTACTTTATATAATAAATATTCCTAAATTAGTTTATGACATTTAGTTAAACAAGGTATTTTCTGTGGACCTTGATGTCGGAAAACTTGCCTGTATAATATTTGTTGCATAATATATATCCATATATACACTAAAAATAATCTACACTATATTGCATTAGTATAGAGAAAAAAAATCAAGAGTTATATAAGGTAGCTTCAATTTTTCTGGAAGTCATATATGTATTTTTATTTATTCCATCTGCTTTCTAAGTGTACCAGGTAGCTGAGGGGGAGTGGGGGAGAGCTATTTGTTTTGAACTCACATGAAATTATATTGAACAGAGATGATCCACAATAAAGGAAGCACTTCCCCAAAACTCACTGAAAGATAAAACATTTGTTTTATGAAAGTAGCACCTTTTTTCCTCTTTGAATTGTTATTATCTTAATGCCATTGGTTCTTTAATTATGTAATTTGTTTAAGTTTGCTAATACTGTAATTCCAAACTACTCCTTTTTCCAGAGAAATATGATTTAATATCACACATTTCTGAATAAACTAAAATTTCATAGTCTATTCCTTTACTGCAATATTTTTGCAATCACAATGGAACTGTTCCTGCCATTCATGTTCAAATCCAATCCAAACATTGTTAATTTCTGATTTGTAGAAAAGAGATTCCCTCTAAATAGTATTAAAATTCAAATGTATATGTGAGTGTATGTTTGTGTGTATACACACACATGTATACACACACACATATATATACACACACATACATGTACATATATATATATATATATATATATATATATATATATATATATATACACATATATTTACATGTACATACATACACATATACATACACACACACACAAACATAATTACTTACTTAGGGACATCTCAAATAAAAATATTTAGATTTTAACAATATCCTTCAAAAGATCACTATTAAAATTATTTAATCCAAAGAATGGTAGATGCCGAGAAAATAGATCACTTCTATTGATAGATATCTGATAGCTTGCAGCAGCTCTGAAAGTTTATAATTTCAGCTGTTTTAACTACTTCAACAAAATAGCTTACCCTCCAAACTTCTGAAATGAAAAAGTATAGATGACAGTCGTGTAACCAAATTGGTTTTTCAAGGATAGTTCAGCAATCCAGGCTGTCCTCCAGACTCAAAATTCTTTAATGTTAAGTTTTTTACACTAACTTTAGCTAGTGAATCTCAGGGTTACTAAAAACAAAGGAGATCCACAAAGTCACCTCTGGCCCAATGAAGTCTCCAGAACTATTTGCACTTGCCTCCCAATCATCTTTATTGATATTCTAAAACAGTGGGATTAAGATTTTGAATTCCTCTGTTTGCTATGCTCCGCTTTCAGAAAGAATATCCCGAGAACAGTCCACTGCTGTAAAGTTTTAGCTCCTTAAACAGGTTATCGCAAAACAGTAACATCCCATCTCCATTAAAGAACATAAAGCTGAATTAATATAATTTCCAATTTAGCACAGAAGCAGGTCCATAGACACCAACAAGATAAGAAAGAATAAGATAAGATATAGTAAGCTAAACTGTGCAGCATTGTATAAATCAAGAGGCCTACCTTTTAAAAAACCAAGTCTGTAGAAACCAGAAGGCAGTCAGTTCCCAAAAACCATTCTTCACCTTCCTAAACTCCTTGCTGGGCCCAGATTAGATCCACCTCATGGTAATGTGGAAATTTCCAATCAAACCTCCCTCCCAGGACATTTATGATCACAATTAACCCATTACTAGTTAATGCTACAATATACTTCCTTTGGCCTCCTCACAAACCTCAGGCCTACCCTCACATGACCAGGCAACCTGTTACTCCTCCTCACCTCCAGCATCCATCTTGCCAGCCTGGAATGTGGCTTCTCTGCACTCGCCTACGGCTCCCCAGGAGGGTCAATCCAGGCTAACTGCTTGCTGGTGCTCTAAGAAACCAACTTCAGGAGCAAAAAGGGAAACGCGTAAACACACACACACACACAGGCCTATGGGCACACAAAATGAGATGGACCGTATTCCCCCCCCCGCCCGCCCGAGACCATATTGTTTGCTTTACCACATATTTCTAAGAAATCTTAAGCTAAAACACATTGACTTCTAGCTCTCTCTCATCTCTGTAGATTAGAAAGAAGGGTGTGACCAAAATGGGCAACTCATCATACATGCCTGTATTTATGCACTTAACAGACTTTTTTCGTTTGGATGAGAAAGGGGGATGGATTTCTTCATAATTAGTGGCACCTGTAATTGCTTAGCATGTTAACTATTTAATTTGGCCACCTAAAGCAGGGGTCCCCTAACCCTGGCTGCACAAACAAGTGTAGCCCCATCCGCGGGATGCAGGCAGCATGCAAAACCATTCTCTCCCGTCCACGGAAAAACTCTCTCCTTGGAACCGGTCCCTGATGCCCAAAAGATTGGGGGCCGCTGACCCAAAGCACTGATTATAGCCATGTTTTTCAGTAGTGTCAGGAATTTCAACAGCACAGAGAACAAATGCAGTGATTTAGGGAAACCTAAATCAAACTTTTATAAAGATATATAAGCTAGATATAACTCACATAATTATTGTAAAGATATATGGCAGCAATAGTGGAAGAACCATACACTAAGTGTTCATTACTTGAAGAAAAGGAGAAAAAGAGATGGCTTTAGCTAGCTTTGATAAGCATTGGTTACCAAAATTTACTCTCAAATGTATTTGGATTCATTACTAGTTTTTATCTCAGCCCAAATGTTTACTTCTAACGTCAAAACCCTAAACTTGAACTAATTTTTTGAAGATATAGTACCTTCAGCATGTGAAATCACACTTTTGAGTTCGCTTAAAGGAGTCATGTTAATGGTCTCAATATTCGTTGTGGAGTTGTGATTTCTTTGGGACAAAATTTTGGAAGCTCTTTAATGAACTTTCTAGAATCTTCATTCTTACATGTTTGAATTAGCATTGGAATACCCAAAGGTTGCTTTCTCTTTATTCTTTGTGTTCTGATTTTGCATTTTGTCAATATATACATTCCTTTTAAAGCCAAACAAGCCCTAATAAGATACCTGAATGTTGCCTCGATAGCAGCTAATGGCAGCATCAATCTTCATCTCTAAATACCCACAATGACCCTACTATAAAGTTGATGTTTCATGCTTTGATCAGTATCTGTCGTAACAAGATAATAGGTTACCTGAATTTGATAAATTAAACAAATTCACCAGCTGTGAGTGCTCTTTTCGAATCTGACACTTTCTCCACAAACTGGCATATACAGTATTGTCCACCATATTATTTGTGCAATCATCATGTGAGATGAGTATTATGAGCCAACATGGGTTTGTCAAAAACAGATTATGCCACACAAATCTTATTGCATTCTTTGACCAGGTGACAAAAGTAGTGGACCATAAGAATGCTGTAGATATAATTTACTTGGACTTCAGTAAGGCATTTGATAAAATAGACCACAACCTACTACTTGATAAGATAGAAAAATGTGGGTTAGACAGCATCACCACCAGATGGATCCGTAGCTGGCTGACCGGCCATACTCAGCATCTGGTCCTCAATGGAACTGCATCTACATGGAGGGATGTGTGTAGTGGGGTGTCCAGGGCTCTGTTCTGGGCCCAGTGCTCTTCAACATCTTCATCAATGATTTGGATGAGGGGATAGATGGGGAACTCATCAGATTTGCAGACGACACCAAGCTGGCAGGAATAGCCAACACTCCAGAAGATAGGCTTAAGCTACAGAAAGATCTTGACAGACTTGAACATTGGGCACTATCTAACAAAATGAAATTCAATAGTGAAAAAAGTAAGGTTCTACATTTAGGCAAGAAAAACCAAATGCACTAGTATAGGCGGTACCTTGCTCAATAGTAGTAACTGTGCCAGGATCTCGGAGTCCTAGTGGACAATCACTTAAATATGAGCCAGCAGTATGCTGCAGCTGCCAAAAAAGCCAACACAGTGCTAGAAGAAGAGGAAGTCAAGCTAGTCTTCAAAGCACCAGAAGGCAGAACAAGAAGCAATGGATGGAAACTAATCAAGAGAGAAGCAACCTAGAACTAAAGAGAAATTTCCTGACAGTTAGAACAATTAGTCAGTGGAACAACCTGCCTCGAGAAGTTGGGAATGCTCCAACACTGGAAGTTTTTAAGAAGAGACTGGACAACCATTTGTCTGAAATGGTATAGGGTTTCCTGCCTGAGTAGGGGGTTGGACCTCCTAGGTCCCTTCCAACTCTATTATTATTATTGTTGTTGTTGTACTACTACTACTACTACTACTACTACTACTACTACTACTACTACTACTACTACTACTACTACAACTATTATTATATTGGAAACTGTCCTAACATGGAGGTAAACTCCATAGCACTGAAGTCCTATTCTGACACTAATAATACTGGCTCTAGTTTCCTCATATTTTAAGGAAATATTCTTTATCCCAAATAAAAGATCATAAGTGACTAATTCTGGGCTTTCTTCTGGCAAGAATTTTCAACCAACTTTCCAATTATTGGTGAAAAGACTAAATTGTATTCATAAATGTTTGATTCCAAAATGTTATTTACCAGGAAATACATAAAATCAATCTCAATATTGTCTTAATTCTATACCACAGTTAATGAAACTATGCTGTATGTTTCTTATCTGTTCAAAAAATGTGTAACTTATATTTTAGTGTTACATGTATTTGAAATAAAATTTAATACTTTAAATAGCATATTGAAATTGAGAATATTGCAATGATTTAATATTAAATAAGCATATTCTCTATTCAGTTTTTTTCCCTTTTGGGTAAATATAGGAATAGTATCTTGTATTTTCTATTATATACAACATCCTAAAACTTTACATTTTAGCAATATCTGGAGAGCAGCAGCTTTTCACAATTTATTTATTTATTTATTTATTTTATTTATTTTAGGATTTATATGCCGCCCTTCTCCCCATGGGACTCAGGGCGGCTCACAGCATATTAAAACATCATACAAAAAAAATTTCCCCTACTAAAAACCAATTAAAACCCAAATATTGGTAGCTGTGGCTCTTTAAAATCGTTAAAAATTGTCCCTATTTAAAACTCACCCTAGGTCAGGCCCGCTTGTTGAAAAAGNCTACAAACTTTTCACTACACCAAATGTTTTAATCTTTTCATCAGACTTGATGATCAAGACTTGAGAGGAAAACAGTTTGTATTTAACAGTGTTCTGAATTAATATCTTTAATATTTATATTAAAGTAAATATATAAAGTAAATATTTATATTTACTAACTAATTACAAGCTTTTAATAAAGATTATAGTATGTAATATCATATTATGTCCACACCAGATAATGTAGTGATAGTACTATGTTTCACTCTTTCCATGTATTTAAAGTGGACCCAGAGGATGATTTCGGTTTTTGCCAACCGCTCACCTCCAGCTATCCAACCCGGTTCCCAATAGGCCACAAACCGATACCAGTCCGTGGTCCGGGAGATGGGGGGCCCTGTTCTATATGAATACTGAAGTATACAAATTCTTCAACTGTTTAACATTCTGCAATACCTCCTCATATATTTGTATTTATTCTAGTGTTACGTTGATAATTACAAGATAACGTAATTATACTAAACAGTTTTAAAATCTACATCAGTTGTACTTTATATAATAAATATTCCTAAATTAGTTTATGACATTTAGTTAAACAAGGTATTTTCTGTGGACCTTGATGTCGGAAAACTTGCCTGTATAATATTTGTTGCATAATATATATCCATATATACACTAAAAATAATCTACACTATATTGCATTAGTATAGAGAAAAAAAATCAAGAGTTATATAAGGTAGCTTCAATTTTTCTGGAAGTCATATATGTATTTTCATTTATTCCATCTGCTTTCTAAGTGTGCCGGGTAGCTGAGGGGGAGTGGGGGAGAGCTATTTGTTTTGAACTCACATGAAATTATATTGAACAGAGATGATCCACAATAAAGGAAGCACTTCCCCAAAACTCACTGAAAGATAAAACATTTGTTTTATGAAAGTAGCACCTTTTTTCCTCTTTGAATTGTTATTATCTTAATGCCATTGGTTCTTTAATTATGTAATTTGTTTAAGTTTGCTAATACTGTAATTCCAAACTACTCCTTTTTCCAGAGAAATTTGATTTAATATCACACATTTCTGAATAAACTAAAATTTCACAGTCTATTCCTTTACTGCAATATTTTTGCAATCACAATGGAACTGTTCCTGCCATTCATGTTCAAATCCAAACATTGTTAATTTCTGATTTGTAGAAAAGAGATTCCTTCTAAATAGTATTAAAATTCAAATGTATATGTGAGTGTATGTTTGTGTGTGTAAACACACACATGTATACACACACACATATAAGAAAATAGATCACTTCTATTGATAGATATCTGATAGCTTGCAGCAGCTCTGAAAGTTTATAATTTCAGCTGTTTTAACTACTTCAACAAAATAGCTTACCCTCCAAACTTCTGAAATGAAAAAGTATAGATGACAGTTGTGTAACCAAATTGGTTTTTCAAGGATAGTTCAGCAATCCAGGCTGTCCTCCAGACTCAAAATTCTTTAATGTTAAGTTTTTTACACTAACTTTAGCTAGTGAATCTCAGGGTTACTAAAAACAAAGGAGATCCACAAAGTCACCTCTGGCCCAATGAAGTCTCCAGAACTATTAGCACTTGCCTCCCAATCATCTTTATTGATATTCTAAAACAGTGGGATTAAGATTTTGAATTCCTCTGTTTGCTATGCTCCGCTTTCAGAAAGAATATCCCGAGAACAGTCCACTGCTGTAAAGTTTTAGCTCCTTAAACAGGTTATTGCAAAACAGTAACATCCCATCTCCATTAAAGAACATAAAGCTGAATTAATATAATTTCCAATTTAGCACAGAAGCAGGTCCATAGACACCAACAAGATAAGAAAGAATAAGATAAGATATAATAAGCTAAACTGTGCAGCATTGTATAAATCAAGAGGCCTACCTTTTAAAAAACCAAGTCTGTAGAAACCAGAAGGCAGTCAGTTCCCAAAAACCATTCTTCACCTTCCTAAACTCCTTGCTGGGCCCAGATTAGATCCACCTCATGGTAATGTGGAAATTTCCAATCAAACCTCCCTCCCAGGACATTTATGATCACAATTAACCCATTATTAGTTAATGCTACAATATAATTCCTTTGGCCTCCTCACAAACCTCAGGCCTACCCTCACATGACCAGGCAACCTGTTACTCCTCCTCACCTCCAGCATCCATCTTGCCAGCCTGGAATGTGGCTTCTCTGCACTCGCCTACGGCTCCCCAGGAGGGTCAATCCAGGCTAACTGCTTGCTGGTGCTCTAAGAAACCAACTTCAGGAGCAAAAAGGGAAACGCGTAAACACACACACACACAGGCCTATGGGCACACAAAATGAGATGGACCGTATTCCCCCCCCGCCCGAGACCATATTGTTTGCTTTACCACATATTTCTAAGAAATCTTAAACTAAAACACATTGACTTCTAGCTCTCTCTCATCTCTGTAGATTAGAAAGAAGGGTGTGACCAAAATGGGCAACTCATCATACATGCCTGTATTTATGCACTTAACAGACTTTTTTCGTTTGGATGAGAAAGGGGGATGGATTTCTTCATAATTAGTGGCACCTGTAATTGCTTAGCATGTTAACTATTTAATTTGGCCACCTAAAGCAGGGATCCCCTAACCCTGGCTGCACAAACAAGTGTAGCCCCATCCGCGGGATGCAGGCAGCATGCAAAACCACTCTCTCCCGTCCACAGAAAAACTTTCTCCTTGGAACCGGTCCCTGATGCCCAAAAGGTTGGGGGCCGCTGACCTAAAGCACTGATTATAGCAATGTTTTTCAGTAGTGTCAGGAATTTCAACAGCACAGAGAACAAATGCAGTGATTTAGGGAAACCTAAATCAAACTTTCATAAGGATATATAAGCTAGATATAACTCACATAATTATTGTAAACATACATGGCAGCAATAGTGGAAGAACCATACACTAGGTGTTCATTACTTGAAGAAAAGGAGAAAAAGAGATGGCTTTAGCTAGCTTTGATAAGCATTGGTTACCAAAATTTACTCTCAAATGTATTTGGATTCATTACTAGTTTTTATCTCAGCCCAAATGTTTACCTCTAACGTCAAAACCCTAAACTTGTCCTAATTTTTTGAAGATATATTACCTTCGGCATGTGAAATCACACTTTTGAGTTCGCTTAAAGGAGTCATGTTAATGGTCTCAATATTCGTTGTGGAGTTGTGATTTCTTTGGGACAAAATTTTGTAAGCTCTTTAATGAACTCTCTAGAATCTTCATTCTTACATGTTTGAATTAGCATTGGAATACCCAAAGGTTGCTTTCTCTTTATTCTTAGTGTTCTGATTTTGCATTTTGTCAATATATACATTCCTTTTAAAGCCAAACAAGCCCTAATAAGATACCTGAATGTTGCCTCGATAGCAGCTAATGGCAGCATCAATCTTCATCTCTAAATACCCACAATGACCCCACTATAAAGTTGATGTTTCATGCTTTGATCAGTATCTGTCGTAACAAGATAATAGGTTACCTGAATTTGATAAATTAAACAAATTCACCAGCTGTGAGTGCTCTTTTCGAATCTGACACTTTCTCCACAAACTGGCATATACAGTATTGTCCACCATATTATTTGTGCAATCATCATGTGAGATGAGTATTATGAGCCAACATGGGTTTGTCAAAAACAGATTATGCCACACAAATCTTATTGCATTCTTTGACCAGGTGACAAAAGTAGTGGACCAGAGGAATGCTGTGGATATAATTTACTTGGACTTCAGTAAGGCATTTGATAAAATAGACTACAACCTACTACTTGATAAGATAGAAAAATGTGGGTTAGACAGCATCACCACCAGATGGATTAATAGCTGACTGACCGGCCGTACTCAGCACATGGTCCTCAATGGAACTGCATCTACATGGAGGGATGTGTGTAGTGGGGTGCCCAGGGCTCTGTTCTAGGCCCAGTGCTCTTCAACATCTTCATCAATTATTTGGATGAGGGGATAGAGGGGAACTCATCAAATTTGCACATGACACCAAGCTGGCAGGAATAGCCAACACTCCAGAAGATAGGCTTAAGATACAGAAAGATCTTGACAGACTTGAACATTGGGTGCTATCTAACAAAATGAAATTCAATGGTGAAAAAAGTAAGGTTCTACATTTAGGCAAGAAAAACCAAATGCACAAGTACAGTATAGGCGGTACCTTGCTCAACAGTAGTAACTGTGCCAGGGATCTCGGAGTCCTAGTGGACAATCACTTAAATAAGAGCCAGCAGTATGCTGCAGCTGCCAAAAAAGCCAACACAGTGCTAGAAGAAGAGGAAGTCAAGCTAGTCTTCAAAGCACCAGAAGGCAGAACAAGAAGCAATGGATGGAAACTAATCAAGAGAGAAGCAACCTAGAACTAAAGAGAAATTTCCTGACAGTTAGAACAATTAGTCAGTGGAACAACCTGCCTCGAGAAGTTGGGAATGCTCCAACACTGGAAGTTTTTAAGAAGAGACTGGACAACCATATGTCTGAAATGGTATTGGGTTTCCTGCCTGAGTAGGGGGTTGGACCTCCTAGGTCCCTTCCAACTCTATTATTGTTGTTGTTGTTGTTGTTGTATTACTACTACTACTACAACTATTATTATATTGGAAACTGTCCTAACATGGAGGTAAACTCCATAGCACTGAAGTCCTATTCTGACACTAATAATACTGGCTCTAGTTTCCTCATATTTTAAGGAAATATTCTTTATCCCAAATAAAAGATCATAAGTGACTAATTCTGGGCTTTCTTCTGGCAAGAATTTTCAACCAACTTTCCAATTATTGGTGAAAAGACTAAATTGTATTCATAAATGTTTGATTCCAAAATGTTATTTACCAGGAAATACATAAAATCAATCTCAATATTGTCTTAATTCTATACCACAGTTAATGAAATTATGCTGTATGTTTCTTATCTGTTCAAAAAATGTGTAACTTATATTTTAGTGTTACATTTATTTGAAATAAAATTTAATACTTTAAATAGCATATTGAAATGGAGAATATTGCAATGATTTACTATTAAATAAGCATATTCTCTATTCAGTTTTTTTTCCTTTTGGGTAAATATAGGAATAGTATCTTTTTATTTTCTATTATATACAACATCCTAAAACTTTACATTTTAGCAATATCTGGAGAGCAGCAGCTTTTCACAATTAAGCATTTTATTACTGTAATTAAAGAGGAATGTGAAAATGTTGATGTGAGCTACTTTGACAATACCTACATATCCTTGGAAAAGTTCAGGTGAAATCTAAGTATTATTTGAGAAGAGAAATGGGGAACTTCTAGTAACAGCACCCAGCTTAGTCAGCTAATAATGATGCAGGAGGGAGAATCGAGAAGAGGATTTTCTCAGTTATACTACAAAAGATCTGACAGCAAAAAGAAAAATATGAGTATCTCTACCTATCAGTTGGCACCTAGTGTAACCAGTAATAGGCTGGAAGGAGGACCCTGAAAGGGAGAAGTAATGAGCACTACTTTTTTTTCACAGAATCATCCTGGAGGATGATGTAGAATGAAACACTGGGTTTTCCCCAAGAAATTCAAATATTTTCCTTACCAAGAATTTGAAGCTGGATCTCCATTGTATCACAAGTAAATAATATCATAGCTAGCTAGTATCAAATAAAAGTCTGGGTTGATGAAAAACAGAAGGTAGTGTTTGCTCTGTCCTGCAATCTTCTTTCTGGTACATATGAACCTATTCAGGAAACAAGTTAAAAATATGTGGCCCGGTTTCATATTTGCAATATAGCACAAAATAACATTGTGAGGAAAGACAGAAGGAGAAAGTTATTTTTGTGTGCAAGAAGAGATGCACTTACTTTCTGTAAGATATTGGTGCCTGTACTGCCCAGGCTCACTATGCTACGAAAGCACTAAGATCCATAGAATAGATTGAGTATGAAGACTAGTAAACCAAGAAATATATCCTTTAAATTTAAAATCAAATTTTCAGCTTGCAGGTTGTAGTAATCTTTAAAGTATCAAATCTGAACTCAGAAACTTGGAGAATAAAGCCTGCTGAAGCTATAAAAAGTATAAGCACGTTGTAAATTTTACTGCACTACCAACAGACCTGTGAAAACTATATAAAACGAATGGCAATTAAATTTGCGTAACTTGTAAACACTGTACAATATGATTATATGCAACAAATATAGATTATCTTTCAGGAATACTGGGTATGGGAATAATTTACAATATGCATAAATCAATCACAAACAATTCTTTCAAGCTGCATTTATTATTACCTGTATTAAGATAACCACACATGCCCTAAAGTTTAAGTGGGGCCAAACCTTAAGGAATGCTTCCCTAAGGAAGATTTGATTGCAACACTCTTGGTCTTCAGATGGCAAATTAAAAGGTCTCTTGGGTACATCACTAATGGTTAGATGATTTAACTGCTAGGAAACTTGAATGTGAGCTATAGTTTTATATTTATTACCTGTTCATTTAATTCAATAATATTGATATTTATTTTTAACATAATGTAGCAGGATCTAACTTCCTATACCCATTCTACTCATTGGACTGCAACTCCCATGAGTCCTTGAAAGTGTAACCAAAGTTCATGCCAACTGGGAACAATGACAGTTGACTTCCAATGAATTTGAAGGCTAACAGGTCTCATCCAGAATAAAATACACGTTTTACAGTGATTTGATATGCTAGCAATTTCATTTAAAAAAAGCTACTATCAACTCAATCATAAAATGCACATCTTTCTGACTAATATATTTTGTTGAAGAGATTGTCTATGGTTGCTGTTTTACATTAGCAGTCAAAACTGCAGACATCTGGATGTTCCATTTAATTATAATAGTACTGAAACAATTTAAGCCCTGAAAAGCTTCAGGCGCATCATCTATATTTAGCAGTTTAAAAGGCAAAAGATTATTAGTACAGATCCTTCCTGGATCAGATAGCACATCTGTAAGGAAGATCTATGCAACAATAAGGAAGGTTCTAATTCTACTTTCACTACTCAAATTGAGAGCAGAATTGGATATACTGAATCAATAAAGGAGCCTATTTTGTACTGCTGCAAATAAAACAGAAATCCAGACAAACCAACATATATAAGAATTTTCTTGACTACCCCAGAACCTAATTTTTCCTACTTTGATTTTTAATTTTATACAAATGCTAAATTTTACCTGCAATTCATAAATTATATTTTATTTATATCTTGCCTTTCTCCTGCCCACGTAACAGTTCGAAAGCATGCAAATGTGAGTAGATAAATAGGTACCACTTCGGTGGGAAGGTAACAGCAATCTGTGTGCCTCGGCTTATAGTCATGCTGGCCACATGACCATGGAAATGTCTTTGGACAATGTTGGCTCCTTTGGCTAAGAAACAGAGATGAGCACTGTCCCCTAGAATCAGACACAACTGGACAGGAGAGACCTTTACTTTTATCCTGCCTTTATTATTTTTCCAAATAACTCAAGGCAGTGAAAGTACCTAATGTTCCTTCATCCTCCTATTTTCTCCATTAGCACAACTAGCTCTAAAAAATATACTCTTCTAATCCCATTTTTTTCTTGGCATCCAATCTACTGAATAGAGTTCTATAGCATAGCCAACATATAGAACAGTGAGAGCAACCTAACAATATGAAGCTCCCAGGTTTGCAGTTTCTGGAGTCACGTTTAAGCACACTTAATGATTGTTGGTGTGGTTGCTTGCCATTTGAAACGGTAAACACACAAAGCAGTAATATATGCTCCAAACTAGAGCTAACCTATTAATATAACACATCCTTAAACTATCCCTAAATGTCCAAGAAAATAAACAAACCTGGTTTCACAGATGCATGACATTTCCTCTGCCTAGTATATAATCACTTCCCCTATATTGGGTATTAATTCTATTACTTGGCATGTAAAGTAGCTCAGAGCAAGCCAAAGGTTGTCCATTATTATGCAGAAGTTTGAAGAGCTCATATTTTGCAAACTTCATGTAATAACTTCCAAAGGATGTTATGTCCAAAATGTAGATATGATTGCATAGATTAGGAAATAGTTAATATGAAAACTAGAGGATATGTATGTGTACACACACACACGCATACACACACAATTAAAAAACAATTATAGCCTAACAGACATATGGGATTGCATTTCAATAACCCAAATCAAGTTTAAATTAAAATGCCTACTTTGTTTCTGTAATTAAAAAAATCAACTGAGCACTGTAGTCACAAAGGAAAAATTGTGACATGCTTGTTTCTTAAATTCACAAAATAGCTGAGCTACTATCTATCCATATTCTACAATTCCTACACATAAAATATTTTGTAAATCATTTTTCTATTAAAACATTTGAATGTCTGAAGATACTCAAACTCAGAATTGAGCATAAATATATACTTTTCAAATTGAACTGTAACTAAACATATCATTGAACTGTACAATTTATTTCTAATAGATTTGTTATTTTGCTCTGGCAACTAACTTGGCTTGAGGTTAATAAGGAAAATATGAATCAGGATATTGATGTTTAGAAATTTTTAAAATATGAATTCAACTTGATTTATGGCAGTAAATACGTGTTGAGTAGGGAAAAAGCAAAATATTGTGTACATTCCAATTCCATATTAATAAACAGTACAATTTTATTAAAATGAGTAAGGATAGCAAATGATACACTGGATTTGTGACCTATTATGGTATGTAATGCTCCTTGAACAAGGGTTTGCTTTAGTCTCAGCACCATTAGGTAAATTGAGTAAGTTAGAAAGTTTATTCCTAGATAGTCAGATATCTGAATTTTACTCATAATTTTAGGAAGAATTCTGAGATTATATACTGAAGCAGACACTGAGTCAACAACTGCTTAGGAGTAGCAAGCAATAGGCAGGGCTATTACTGCACTGCATTAAGAGATGTGATTTATTAAGAGATGTAATTTAGTGCTAGTTTACAAGCTCATTCACTTAAAGTTCTGATCATCTTCTCATGTGAGGAGTGATGGGCTTTTCTATCAAACACTAGCATCTAGAACAGACATGTCAAACTCACGTCTTTTTCTCCATTGCTGGCAATGGGGTGGGTGTGGTTTCGTGACGCATCCAGCCTGCGGGTCAGCAGTTTGACAACCCTGATCTAGAAGTTCTAATTGATCTTCTAGAGCAGGGATGGGGAACGATGGCCCTTTTATAAATTATGGACTTCAACTCCCAGAATTCCTGAGCCAGCCATTCCTGAGCCTGCTGGCTCAGGAATTCTGGGAGTTGAGGTCCATAAGTCATA
Organism: Protobothrops mucrosquamatus; assembly: GCF_001527695.2. NCBI lineage: Eukaryota > Metazoa > Chordata > Lepidosauria > Squamata > Viperidae > Protobothrops > Protobothrops mucrosquamatus. The sequence continues at coordinate 146,357 of NW_015387297.1, read as the reverse complement.
AAGGAGCCATTGTTCCCCACCTCTGTTCTAAAGAAGAGTTCCCCAACCTTTCCAGCTTTGCGGACTGGTGGGGGTGGTTGGGAAGAGGGGATGGTTTTGCACAAGTAGCAAGCGTGTGCACGCAGCTCCATTTGTGTGAGCAGCAAGTATGCATGCCTGCCGCTTGTGTAAGTGGGGATGCCACTTCCACAGCCTGGTTCCAAATGGCTCTAAGCCCAGTAATGAACTGTAGCCAACGGTTAGGAAACCCCTATTCTAGAGTATATAGGCTTCATGCAAAATTGCTTGTTACTCTTTTTTCCTAGATACTTACAGCCCATGCAGTCCTGGAAAGCTACCGTAGTACAAGATGATATAAAAAAATGAAGTTTGTTAATTATACAAACTATGTATTTCATATGTGGCCCAAGAAAAATCCTATTCTCTCAATGCAGTCCAGGCAAACTAAGATTGGATAACCATGCTTTAAACCAAGCCTAGTTTTAAAGATATCAATTTAGTAATTGCACAGAAAAATATGTTATATTTATATTAAAGACATTTATTATTCTCTATTAATCTAGTATGCTTCCAAATGAACAGCTCTTGGTACTAACAGTCAAAAGACATTCATCTGTTTCATGCAGCATGGCAAGCCACACTATGATTTATTAGGTTTGGGTTCAATGTGTTGTGTGAAGCCAGCCAAGGTGATTTGTAAACTATAACTGAAACTATAGTGAGAACATTAGCAGTGAGAATGCAAACACCTGTGGCTTATTCAATATAATACAACTATGGTTTGGCATGAGGGAATTCTGACATAGTCTAGCTATTCTATCTTGGCTTCAATTGACTTTTTCCAGTCAGAAAGGATACAGGAACACTGATAGAAAAACATAAGATGAAAAGCAAAAAATAATTTTTGAACCCCTATAAAACTCCATGATTGAAGAGATAAGTATACAATATAACTTTCATCTGGAATATCCCAATTAAAAACAAAAAGGCAAATTTGCATGCATAACCAGCATGAATGCCACAAGTTTCTTAAAATACAGATAAAAGGAGTCAATCAAAAAGGAAAAAGGACAGAACAATTTTTGTAAAAGTCTCTGAGATCTGGTCATCATCCTGTGAATATACTCTTGGCTAAAAGATCCTTATCTTCTGCCACTCTCTGCCTTCCATCTAGATATGCTACACACATTGCTTGTTGTTGTTGTAGTTAATATTTTCCTTCCTTCCTTCCTGCCTGCCTGCTCAATTTGCAAGTCCAGTTCTGCATCTTCCTTTATGGGTGGGACGAATACTTCCGTCTGTCTTTCCTGAATTAAGTACCCTTCCTTTGCGTTTTTGTCTACTTCCGTCTGTCTTTCCTGAATGTCTTTCCTGAATTAAGTAGCCTTCCTTTGCGTTTTTTGTCTACTTCCGTCTGTCTTTCCTGAATGTCTTTCCTGAATTAAGTAGCCTTCATTTGCGTTTTTTGTCTACTTCCGTCTGTCTTTCCTGAATGTCTTTCCTGAATTAAGTAGCCTTC
>NW_015387297.1:107465-144316 GCF_001527695.2 Protobothrops mucrosquamatus | reverse complement strand
TAAAACATTACACACTAATGTTTCTACATACTTGTCCCCTTAGGGCAAGGTAACTAACAAAGTATAGCAAAAAGGCCGTGAAGAGTTTTAGGTGCAGAAATATGACCAAAGGAAAGGAAACGGGCTTCGGATTTCGGGAACACATAAAAAAATAAATCGCATATAGAGGCTGTCCCGCCCGCGAGCCAACCCAGGCGCAGACAGAGCCAGACAAAGCATCCGGGGGAAGAAGGGTTTGCGCTGAGAAGCTAAAGAGCGGCTCCATGTGGGAAAGCTATGAAAGCTGAATCCTGAAAGGACCGGGAAGCCTTAAAACACAGAAGCTGGGCCGGTAGTCTTAGCACGGCTGCGTTAGCCAAGCAGGGAATTCCGGGAGCCCACAAATTAGAGGCGAAGGCAGCGGCCAAAATACCCTTGGAACGGCTCCGGCAAAGGCCCTAAAGGGGATTCGGTGGCAACGGAAGCTTCTCCCCACAGCTGCCAGGGAGACCGTCCCTGCTTCTCCGCTCCCCCTCCCCCTATTCTTCTCCACTCTCTTGAGCCGGATTTCCCCAGAGAAAAGTCCGAGCCATCGCCACCCCGCATCCCGCTTGGCAGTCACGCCGGACACGGGCTCAGCCCCGACAGCGAAAGCTCTCGGCCCGGCTTGCCTGGTGGCTCCTACCTCGCCCAAACCCGGCTTGCAGCAATCGCTACCCCCCCCCCCCCCCACTCACCACTCTCAATCTCGCCGCCTTTCTTGGCCGTGGCCGCGTTGCCCATGGCCAGGCGGGGCTGGGCCCACGGGGAGGGGGCGGTCTCCCCGCACAGTCGGTCCCAGGCTGCAGGAGGCTCCGGCTGGGCCCAGCCAGGCCCAATCCCCCCCTCCCCGGCAGACCCGGTGTTGCCTCCGCCCCCTCTCCCCTGGCGGCAAGCAGCTGCGCAGGCACCGCCCCGACCTCGCATGCCATTGGCTACCCAGGTTGCTCACGTTCGCTCACTGGTCTCATCAGCATGGCCCGAGCTGGTATTGGCCTTCAGATCGTGACGGGGTCCCTCATATACGGTCGCCTCCTTCCTGCGCAAACGTGCCGGGTTGAAGCGCTCCCTTTCTACGATTGGCTAAGGGACGATGTAGAGACCCGCCCATTCTCGGGAGAGCCACTGGTTGGCTGGGCTGAGAGATGAGGGTCTCAGCTGAGTGCTCCGGCTCTCGAGATTGTCCGTGTTCCAAAAGTATAAAGGGTGGAGCTCGAGGAGGGGGGGGGGGGTGGAATGTATTTTAGGAAGGCGCAGGAGGGGGCGGAGCGTCCGCGCTCTAGATTCGGGACGCGTTCGGGAAGGAATATTGAGCAGGAATAAATGCGGGATTCCCTTGTACTGCAGGGAAAGGGATTCGGTTTTTTTTTTTTTGCTTTAACCTAATCTCGTGTCCTCAATTGACCAGTACAGAGTACGGTCATTTTTCAAATGATGGTCAAAGTCGGCGGTCGGAGCAGAATTGATGTTCGGTTGAGCACGTGCTTGAAACTCGGGTTGTACCTATTAACGGGTAGCACGCTTAATTCGTGCAGTTAGTGGACAAAGAGGATTTTCGGAACAATCTTTGAAAGCCTCTCACATGTACATCTTGCTTGTTTACTCATCCTATATCAGTGTTTCTCAACCTTGACAATTTTAAGGCATGTGGACTTCAACTCCCAGAATTCCACAGCCAGCATTGCTGGCTGTGGAATTCTGGGAGTTGAAGTCCACATGCCTTAAAATTGTCAAGGTTGAGAAACACTGTCCTATATTGTGCTTATATTCTAAAAACCGATCAGTAGTCGGTCTCCTTCGCCGTAGCTGAAGAACTATGTAGATCATGTGAAACAAGAGTTAAAAGTAAATTCAGACATTTCTGCAGGATTACAGCATTTTTTAAAAAATTCTTGGTAAAATGGGAGAACGGGATTCAGTGTTTATGTAAGGTGGCTTTCTGGTTTATATATGTAATACAATACTAGGTTTTGCAGCATACCGCTGGTTTATGTTAGCATTTTATTTACAGATGTAAAGATTGTGGAGAGTTCTGGCATTCACATGTCTACTGATCTGTACTTGAGTGTTGTTAATTCTTTAACAGGCAACTGTGTATCATTGTCATTACCATCTATTAAAATAAATGAATCGTTCAAAAGTCTATCTTGTGACACCTTAAACACTTAATATATTTAATATTAATTATAATTGGATTGTTTTTCGGCATCAAACTCATCCAATGTTGCTAAATGCAGACAGACTGGAGTAATAAAAGGAAATATTTTTTTAAACAATAAAGTATAAAACCTCCAGATGTAATTTAGGTGGCTTTAAAAAGGAACTAGACAGTTTAATTGAGAGAACTGTTGAAAGGCAGTTGGCCTTCATTTCACACAGAGTACTTTAAGTCCCATTTGTCAGTAGAATACCAGTAGGACTATTACTTCTTGTTGACTCATTAGCTGTGGTGAAAATTAGCACAAGATCTCCTTATAGTCCTGTGAGGGCACATAAAAAGCTAATGTAAGTTATAAATTTATGAAGTATTGTGCAGAATATATAAGGATCAGACAGTTGAGATGTGTTTGAATATTAGTAGCTTGGGTTGGTAGCTGGGCTGTTTGTTTGATCTCCGGGCTTGGTAATTAGGTTGCAAACATTTTGTTTTCATTGGGGGGTGGGGGACATCTTCAGTGCGTTTTGAATTGTATTCAGTTTGTTTGGAATGTTGCTTCCGGTATTTCAGTTGAAGTAGCTGTCTCGCTCTCAGTGGTTGGTAGGCGGTGTCGATGTCAATGTGTCTGTTCACCAGTTGGTTGGTGGAGAACCAGGCCTCGAGGAATTCTCTTTCTCTCCTTGACTTCGCTTGGGTTATCATTGTGGTCCTGGTTAGATCCAACTTGTGTTCTTCTGAGTCCTTGTGGATGGACATGAGGGACGATGGGTCGTGTCTTTTGATAGAGCCAGGGAGTGCTAGTGCAGTCTGGTAGATAGCTTTTTTTTCCTATTTGGCCCACATACTGTAGTTCTTTTCACAGTTGTTGCACTGGACTTGGTATATGACACCTGATCTTTGATTTGTTTCTTTTGGCTCTTTAAGTTTTGATAGGGTTCGTCTGAGAGTTCACACTGGTTTGTGGGACCTAATTAACTATGAGCAAATTGTGACCTATAAAAACATTTTGAATATTGAAGGAAAACTAAAATCTAGACAACTAGAAGAACAGGGTATTGATCGAACATGGTGGCCACACCTGCAAATTCAAATGAGATATGAAAAAGATGCTAAAACATCTGGATTCTATAAAGAACAGACAGAATTTGACCAGATACTATTGGCATCAAATGAAAAATTGATTAAGAAACTGTATAAGTACATGCTAAGTTTAAAGATGGAAGAGGAACAAGTTAAAGAAACGATAACATGGGCAAAAAACTTTGGGTATAACATAAAACTAGAAAACTGGCAAAGACTTTGGAAAGAAATTCTAAAATAACAAAGGCGGTAGCTTACAAAGAAAACTTATATAAAATGTTTTACACATGGCACCTACCACCTGTGAGGTTAGCAAAAAGTTTAAAAATATGTCTAGCAATTGTTGGAAATGTAGACAAAAACCAGGCACATATTATCATCTTTGGTGGACATGCCCTAAGGCTAAAAGATTTTGGTCAAGAATACATATATGGTTAGAGAAAATGACAAAAAAACACGTAGATTTTAAGCCAGAATTATTTCTGTTAGGTATAATTGCAGGAAATTATGAGAAAGAATGTGTATATTTAATGTTACATATATTAACAGCAGCGAGAATTGTACTTGCTCAACATTGGAAAGATGAAGAATTACCAGCGGAGAAAGAGATAATTAAGAAAATTTTGGATTGTGCAGAAATGGTCAGACTTACATTGAAAATGAAGGAGAAAGAAAATTCAGAATACTTTAGAACATGGGATACATTTTATCACTGACTAGAAAAACGAGGTAGAGAGAAAGGAGTTTAACATGTATCAGTAAGCTAAATATTGGAATCCAGACAACATGTTGCTGATAAAATATTAAGGATTTGTGATTATAAAAATTAATAAAATATAGTTATACATGAAGACTGGTTTGTGGGCTACTGTGAGGTTGTGTTGGCGTAGTAGTCTTGTTGTCATCTCTGAAATGTTTTGTATGTAAGGGATTGTGATTCGTTTGGTCGTTACTGTTCTTGTTATGTTTGTGTTGTTTGTGTGTATGGATCTCCAGATGAAACCTCATGGATATCCATTTCTCTCAAAGACTCTGTATAAGTGTCTCAGTTCTGCTGATCTGGCTTCTGTGGTGTTGCAATGGGATTGTGCTCTTCTGAAAAGTGTTCTGACACAGCTTTGTTTATGGCATTTCGGGTGGTTGCTGTTGAAGTTGAGGATTTGGTCTGTGTATGTTGTCTTTCTGTATACAGGTGTTAGTAGTTGGCCATTGGTGGTTCTGGTTACAAGGACGTCCAGAAATGGCAGTTCATTGTTCTCGATTTTTATCATGAATCGGATGTCTGTGAAGATTTTTATTTTTTGGTAGGTTTGGTCGATTTGGTTACACTTGATCATCACGAAGGTGTCATCTATGTAACGTACCCATAGCTTGAGGTTTATTTGTGGGAGGACGGTTTCTTTGATTTTTTGCATGATGACTTCTGCAACCAGGCCCGATATGGGGGATCCCATAGGTGATTCTTTCAGTTGTTCATAGACCTCACCATCAAATTTGAAGTAGGTGGTTAGGCATAGTTGGAGGAGTTTGCATGTGTTTTCTGTTGTGAGTGTCCTCTTGGTGGATGTGTCTTGTCTAGAAGTTCTCTGATTAGGTCGACTGCTAGTTTCAGTTCTATTGATGTGACTAATGCAGTAACATCGAATGATATAGTTTTGTCCTTGTTGATGTGAAGGAGTTTGAGTTTGTCCAGGAATTGCGTGGCATTGTTTATGGAGTATTGGGAATTGCTGATGAGGTGTTTTAGGCATTTCCACATTTCTTTTATGAGGTTATAAGTGGATGTGCCAGGGAGTGAGATGATCATACGTTACGTTACGTAGATGACATCTTCATAATAAGCGCAACCAAATTGACCAAACCTACCAAAAAATCAGACAGTATAATTTCTGTTCTCTGGTGGTCCCAAGAGAGGCAGAAGTTGGTTAAAGCTAAAGATAAGCAAGTGATTATAGAGTAAGAGTAATATATGCATTTTATGGAAAATGCATCCAGGTTCAGATACTCTGGTTGCGTTTAGCTTGTTTTGTGTTGTTTCTGGATTGATTTCTCCTCAGGTCTTATGTTTATTTCTGGAATGTTCTACAGAAGGCCTTGATTTTATTTGCCTCCATCTCCAAAAGAATGTCAGAAAGCACATGACAAATCTATATTCACATGAGAAACTTGTGTTGCAATAATGCACATATTTATTTAGAAGGGCCAGGGAGGTTAGTTCAGTAGAACATATACCAGTGATGGCGAACCTTTTAGAAACCAAGTGGCCAAACTGCAACCCAAAACCCACTTATGTATCATCGGGTGCCGGGTGGGCATGGCCCATTGGGTGGGCGTGGCTGTAGTGGTAACGGCAGATTGGGTGGGACTAAAAAGTTCAGTCAATCAATTCCAACTTTGCAAGATCTTTTTTTTCCCCACGAGTTGAAATTGGTTGATTGATTGAACCTTTTTTTTTTTTTTGCACACGGCGGCGGAAGCCTAAAGCAAAAAAGTTTTATAAAACCCAGCTGAAGGCCTAGGACTGGGGCGACGGCACGCGTGTATACGAAATGTGGTAAAACTGCTGCCTGAAGTTTATCACATTAGGTTCTTAGAATAGCTATATAATGACATTTCTTTCCTTCAAAAATCTTACTTTGCTGCAAAGCTTTTTTGAACAACTTGTTTCCTTTATATATTATGTGTCAGCTTATAACCATTGTACAATTATCTCCTCTTTTATTTACCTTACCTTGAATACTAGGTTTTGATCTCTTTGGAGCATAGACCTGACTTTTCATATTTTGTCTAGCATACTTCTACTGTCATATAAATAAGACATTTCATTGCTAATCTTATAAAATCTTAGTTGGTAAATATATTCATTTCCTTTTAACTTTATACAGAGTTCTGACAAAGAATGGAACCTATGGGGAATGATATGCCATATTACTCAGTGGGATTCAATCTTACTTGTGGTGGTTCACAACTCAACTATAAAGATACTACTGTTCTAGTGTGTGCTATTTGATAATTCAAAGTATGTCCTACCTTTCTAAGTTAAGCTTTCAAGACTACCAACAATATTAGCAATTCAATAAAGTAATTTCTAAAAAGATAAGAAAATACAGATAAGACCAATGCTAGTTTATTCAGTATCCTGTGGATTGGGGTATAGGGTGAATAGGAGAATTCCCTGATGGGTTTGATCTAGGAATTGGTTATTGCAATGACTGGGGAAAGAATATTGCACTTAATGCTATGCCATCCCCACTGATTAGGCTGGCTACACATAATAGCTCGTGATTCTATTTAAATATTAAATGGAATTCCCTGACCCAGATCCCATCTCGTCCTCCCATCTGTTTCTTGCACTCAGAAATAACCAACACTACACAGCTGTGTGTTATAGTAAAAAAATATTTGGCTGCTGTGGATTAGGTATATTTATTTTTCTCTTTGTTTTTTTAAGGATGTAAATTTTTATTTAGATCTGTGCTTGCTGGAGTTAGGCCATGCATATCCAAAACACTTAGAGGTTTTTGTCAAAAGTCTTTCATGCAGGTCTCAGTTTCTGTGCAATAGGCTACATTACTGCTGGTTGCCCCCAAATTCAATTATTAAATGTATTGCTGACGGAGTAAGAAGACGGTTCAGGACTCCCAAGGAAGCATGGCAAGAATTGAAATGTACTTGCACTTCATAGCAACGCCAACTTTAACCCCCACCCCCAAATATCACTGAATGAATGGTTGGTGTAATTCAATTCCTTTCTGCTGATTTCAGTGGGAAAAATAAATTCAGGAAACATTGCCCTTTCCTTTATTGCCACCCCAAAGGTGAAATAAAATAATTATGTGAGCCTGTCGCATCCGGTCACAGAATGCTACCATCAATACATAAATTCAACGTAAGTAGGATTTAACTGCTTACAGCGCATATTGACTGTATCTCTTTAGATCTCATAGCAATATTCACTAAGGCAGGGGTCTTCAAACTTGGCCCTTTTATGACTTGTGGACTTCAACTCCCAGAATTCCTTAGCCAGAGTGCCTGGCTGAGGAATTCTGGGAGTTGAAGTCCACAAGTCATAAAAGGGCCAAGTTTGAAGACCCCTGCACTAAGGTGAATGCTGATATGGGTTGACTATGGTGAAAAGGCATTTTGCCCTTTGTATAGCCTGGAAGTTCACTGCATCACAAAAGGGAGACTTTGCAAAACAACAACAAAAAAGAATCTAAACTATGTTTTCTCTCTTTTCTCATACCTGTGCTTAGAATTTTACTGGTTTCTGGTACTAGTATTACCATATAGCTGCCTTGATTAAAAACTCATTCTAGAATTTAAGGTACACATAGCTACTCAACAAAATTAGGCACGCAAAGTGGGAAACTAGCATCATCAGGGTTAATTGGTCTTGTTTTTCCTGCTGCAACTGACTTTAATAGAGAGCATTACTGGAAATGTATTGACTCGGTGACTGAGTTTACTATATTTTCTTTATCTACCAGCAGCCAAGGACTGTTAATGAACAGTGTAAGTTTCCCAATTTCACTCACCAGTCAATGTTCATTGTTTTGTGGCTAATTTTCACTACCAGTTTGGAACTGAAGCTGCATAGAAGAACAACGGTAAGGTAGACTGAAAATTAGCTTTCTAAGTGTAGTGATTTGCTTTATCTATTTTTGTTTGCTAGATATGGCATTTAAATAGAATACAAGTAATGTATACCAAAAGGAAAAAATATATAAGGATGTTGTCTTTTTTCCAACAAAGTGACTAATTAAGGAATTAGGCAGTGATTTATATACTGCAGTAAATAATGGTTTATTTTAACTTGTGATTTATAAAAAAAGCCATTGAGATTGAGCTGATACATAATATTAAAGTGTTAAAAATAATACTGTAATATTTTATTGATTTGCCATTAGGCCACATCAGAATATAAAATTAAAATACATAATAAAAGATCACATATACAAAATAGAGTAAAAGGCATAACTAAAAATGCAAATCATATTTCTTTGTCATCCCTACAATTCACTATGAGATCCACATAGGCAATTTTCAATTGTTCTGTTTTGTTCAGGTAAAGAGCTGTAAAATTGTTGGATTTATACAATATGTTAGGCCAGACATCCCCAACCAGGGACCGGTTCCATGGAGAAAAGTTTTTCCGTGGACCGGAGAGTGCATGGGTTTGTATGCTGTCTGCATCCCACGGATGGGGCTTTGTTTGTATGGACCGGTTGCTGGCATGCCATGGCCCAGTACTGGTCCACGGACTGGGGGTTGGGGACCCCTGTGTTAGGCAGACGGCTAGATGGATGGGCTTACAAATTGTAGGTTTTGAAGCTAAGAAAGAAAGAGTAGAAATTTCTATGGGGTAAAGAAATTCTGCATGTTACCTGATTTTTTAAGACCTTTATTAGAAATCCCTTACTCTACTTGCATCAACTAGAGAAGAAAAAATATATTACAAAGTACAAATATTGTCTCAGAATTAAATCTCATCATCTTCAGTGGGTTTACCACCTAATTAATGTGCTGGGAATAGTAGTTTTGGAGCCATTTTCGATGTTTCTTAACAATTACTCATGCTAGCTCTTGGCCTTCATTCACTGCCTGATACTTAACTGCCCCTGAATAGGTAACATATTGTACTCCAGAGCTTCTCAAATGATCTGTGATGAAGAACCAATTTTTAAAATAATTTCCAACATACTGTGTACTGATTCTTTTGTAAAATACAATAGGAATTATTGGAAAAATGAAATAAAACTCCCCAATGACATATAAAATGCAAACCCATCCAAACTGCATTTCAAGAAAATAACTTTTCAGAAGATTTAAAGAGGTGATATCAAGAGCTGGTAGAGCTGAATGCTATTTCATGATGTTCAGAGGGGGAAAAAAAAATCAGATAAAACTGTGCTTGCTCTTTCCTGTTCTACTGCCCTGAAATGACCAAGCTTAGGGTGTGATGTAAATCAGCCCTTCGCCATGGCAGAGCACTATCCATATATAAGTTTCATGCAGGCAGGGTATAACTTTAGATGATGAGTCGCGCCACAGGTGGTCTCAATCATGTCATGTGCTTTTAAGACCTTACAAGGGGGAAGCTTTGGTGATGGGAGCCTGTGGAGAAAGGGTACTTTGCACACCACAGGAGAGCACTCCACATTTAAAAACCAGCCTCTTGGGGGAAAAGGGGTGGGGAGAATATTAATCCTCTTCACTTGAAAAAGTGTGTGTTCACCTGTTCTACTAAAACCCCTACAGGTTAGCCTCACCAGGACTATAGCAAGAAGGCCTAAATACCCTCTCCAGGAACAAGGTTATCTTGACCATGATACCCACACCAGGGAAGAAGGAAGGGAAATTCTGTCGGCATGAATGGCCATAGCAGTCTTCCTTGGCTTACCTTACATATACAGTACTTCATCTTAACACTGTGTACTGCTTGTGTGGTATAAGCCAAAGTATAGTGACAGCTATTCATAACTTCAGAGAAGGCTTGGTACAATCCTCTCTCGTTCCTGCAATGTCAGGAGGATGGAAGGTGCAGTCTGATCAGGAAGGGAAAAATGGACTATCCGGGTTTTCCAAATTGCCACCACTAGTTCTTCACTTTTTGAAAATTCACCACTGATGCTGTTGAAATGCAGATGGATAACAGAATTAGTTCTTAACTTGATAATTGTTCCCAAGATTCTATGCATCTCTCTAGAACCTGTAATGAAGTATGACACATTTACATAAGTGACACAGCATCCATCATAACACATTAAAGAACAGGAGTCAGTTTTCCCATTTCATTTTCCCAGCAATAGGATGTATAAGCCACAAGTATTCCTGTATTCATATACCATAAGTTCAAACACAACACTACATCAGTATGTTAGTTCTGTTATAAAACAGCACAGATGATTGCAGTTGTTGTCTTTTCCTCCATTTCCTTTGCAGACTGCTTTCAATAAATATAGGTATTAGCCATTTTATTGTTGCACTAAAAGCAGAGCTGTGTTGAAATATCCTAATGAATCTTTTAATACCCATAATCCAACACAGACATGCCATAGATGTAGTATTAGATATCATACTATAGCCCCTGATCATCATTCAAATCATGGGATGCATGTTACATAAAATCAAACCACATTTTTTTCTCTTGGTGAGATTATTAAAGAAACATTTTAATGTTCCATACAAGCTGCTCACATTTTGAGTCTGTAGAATTAACCCTATACACGTATAAAGGCTTAAAGTGTTGGGCTTGGATGACGTATTTGACCATGAAACTCATCGGCTGCCTTTGTTGTATCTGAGCCCCATTTCTAGTATACTTTTCAAAAATCACAAAAATAGGAATATTGATAACAATAGTCCTGAAGGAATTGACACCAGTAACAGCTTCAAAGCAAGGTAGCCCTATTACATCACAGATATCTGTAATATAAAAAGATCGTTATTGAAATACTGTAAAATACTGTGCATACAGGAAACAAAGAGACAATTAACAGTTACATTTACTTGGTGACTTGGGGCAAATAAGGACTATCTCTGGGTACCTAAATGCTTGTAAAAATGATTGCACTGCTGCTACCTCTTGCTTAATAATAAAGTGGCTGGGCTAATAAAAGCAGGTATGGGAAGTAATTGTTTTGAGAGCACCAAAGACAAACATTCAATGCCAAGAGAGAACTCCATATCTGTATGGAAAAGGAATTACAGGTAGTCCTCGACTTACAAACCACAATTGAATCGCAAATTTTTGTTGCTAAGTGAAATATTTGTTAAGTGAATTTTGCCCCATTTTATGACCTTTTGTGTCACAATTGTTAAGTGAATCACTGCAGTTGTTAAGTTAGTAACACAGTTGTAAAGTGAATCTGGCTTCCCCATTGACTTTGCTTGTACGAAGGTCAAAACATGATCACATGATTCTGGGACACTGCAACTGTCAAAAATATGTCAGTTGCCAAGCACCTGAAATTTTGATCACATGATTGTGAGGATGCTGCAACAGTGAAAAATGGTCATAAGTCACTTTTTTCAGTGCCGTTGTAACTTTGAATGGTCACTAAATGAACTTGTTAGTTGAGAACTACCTGTACTTTTGCCTAATGCCCAATGGCTAAAAGGCAGAACAAACACATTCACAGATGCTGGGTAAAGATTCTGAACTGTTTCTTTTATTCAGACCACTGAAATCATTTAGGAATCATCTGTCACGTAAAGTAGGAATTAGCAATGTGTTGCTTGCAGGCACCATAGTACAATTAACTGCTTCAGATAGTATTCACAGGATCCAGTCCTTAAATTAAAAATTTGAAGAAGTGGTTAAAATGGCTAAAATCACGTACTGTAACCTCAACTGTCTATAGTTTTAGTTAACTTCTCTTTTTTTAAAAAAAAAATTAATACCCTCTCTAGGGATACCTCCAGTAGCTTCTTGGAACACAGATTAGGATTTATTGCTTGGCTGTAGAGAAATTTTAAAAGACCTGTGACAATTTCAGGGTCATTTACATTGTAAAGGAGAAGATTATCATGTGTCCTGAAGATCATCTAGAAAAAAAAAAATCAGAACTTTGAATTGGGCTCAGAAACCAATTAGAAAGCATTTATCTTGCAAACCCTATCATCTTTCTCCAACTTTGAGTCTGTTCCTCTATTAAGTTTGTGAGTGGAATCAAGATTATTGATTATGAAAAAATATCACGTAATCTGAAATACAATATGAAGGTGAATATACACTTGTAAGTCAGGGATAGCAGTAGAAGACATTTTCTTCACTTATTTGATCAAAGTTTTCAAATTAGAATTTTGCTAACAGATTTTGATGAAAAAAAATCAGGTATCTAAGATATATACAAATGATTAAAGGTCACAAGACCTCTTTTGTAAATCCAATGTGAGAAAATTATTCATGTCATTCTTTTGGTTTGTTATTTCTATATAGTTTTTAATTATTAAGACAGTACCCAACTTCATTTGTATATCCAGTGTAGCATCTTTTTCCATATTATTTCTGTAGTCTGTCATTTTTAAAACCCATTTTAGATCAGTCTCAGTTTTGTCCAGTATAACTTGTTCCTCTTCTGTAGTAACTTTTAAACAGTCTAGCTATGACACTCTTAAAATTATTTTCTACATCCATTGTACAAAAATATCCTCCAGTACATTTAATATTAAAGTATTTTGCTCCATTCTTTTATTAGTCAGATTTAAATATTCTTCTCCTTTAATTGTAATCTTTAGCTCCTTCTGGTTTTCCTTCATTTTTCAAATCCATCTAGACTTACTACATTTGTAACATTCAAGAATCAATATATTAATAATCCTTTTGCTGTTTATTATTTTTTTAAGTCCTTAAACTTTTATTGAAAACTTCTTTTGCTAAGGATTGAAGAAAACTCACCTGGTGCTGTAAACATATCTATCTTAAAGATTCCTAATAAAAGAAAATCAGTTAACAAGCAATTTCCAAGAGTGATCAGAAAAGGTACAGATAGCCCTCGATTTATGACCACAATTGAACTCAAAATTTATGTTGCTAAGTGAGACATTTGTTAAGTAAGTTTTGCCATGTTTTACTTTTATTGCCAGTTATTAAGTGAATCATTGCAGTTGTTAAGTTAGGAACACGTTAAGTGAATCTGTCCTCCCCATTGACTTGTCAGAAAGTCCTAAAAGTTGATCATGTGACCCCAGGATACTGCAGCTGTCAGAAATGAGTCAGTTGCCAAGTGTCCGAATTTTGATCATGTAACCATTGGGATGCTGCAATAGTCCTATGTGTGAAAAATGGTTCTAAGTAACTTTTTTTCAGTGCCGTTGTAACTTCGAACAGTTCACTAAACGAACTGTTGTACATACAGGACTATCTGTATGCAAAACTAGTATCCCTAAAGGCACCGTGGTTTGAGTGAAAATGGCTTTTCCTTATCTCTTAAAGCTCTAAATCCACTGGAGAATGCTGACTTACAATCTCATGAGGAGCAACTTTCTGGAGCACTTATGGGTGGTCTCAAGTCCTCTCCTTATTTGGAAAAGAATTATAAAGAGCTGTTCTACTTGCCAGGTCTTCACTCTGCTGTTATTGGTTCCACTTTTAACTGAGTGTCTTTGGTTTGCTTTTCCTTCCCCAGAAATCTGTTTAGAACTCTGTTCCATTTATTTCTACGAATATTTCTATGTTTGCTTAACAAAAAGCATTTTATTTTGTGGAAACAAATTTAGGTTGAGATTAGTTAGAGAAACAAGATTCTGATGCACTATTGAGTGGACACTAAATAATAACTTGAATCTAAAGAGGTATTTTAAATATAGCAAACAGGCAAATGTGATTTTTTTTCCTTTGAAATACAGAAAGCAAATTAGTTCATCTTGCAGATTCCTCATACTGCTCTGAAGTAGCAGAAACATTCTGAGTTCTGGATCATGTAAAAAGTGATATAACCTATCTTACAATTTGGAAGTTTTGTTTTTAGTATTATATCTGTAAATTGAATAACGTTAGCATTTTAAAAATTCAACATTTATATATTTTTGATGTTACTATATTTTTGGTAGAATAAACAAGTGTCTTTATTATAGGATAAAAGGATTGGGAGAAATTCTGCTGTTGCTCAAGAGAGATTTATACAATATATTGTAATGATGCCAGATAGTATCTAACAAGGAAAAAAATATCCTGTTTTCTGCAGTGCGTATGCTATTTTATCCCTTGGGGAAAAGAACCGCCAGAATGATTAGATCCCAGCCATTGTATGCAACATGGATGAAAAAATAATTGGCTTGTTTTTAGCACTGTGGGGCCACCCTATCATTACTGTAGCAGAATGGAAAATACCTACATAAAAATAAGAGACTTTTCCAGAAACCCCTCAATCCTTTCCACTTCTCTATTTTCATTCCTAATGTATGATTGAATGCTCTCCCCCATTGTAGCTCGTTTCATTTGGAAACAGCTTAAAAAGAAAGTAACCTTGAAGTAGATTGAAAGGTTTCATAAGAATCCTATCAAGAAATATTCTTATTTCTCAGGGGAGCACAAATTCAGAAAAAACCCAGAGTTTATATTATCAAGAATGAAAGCAAAACAATGGTTGTTTGCTTGCCTATATTATAAAAGCTGGAAACTACAAAAGCTATAGATGGCATAAATCAGATATATTTACCCCATTGTTTAATAGAAAGCAGGCTATTTTCTTTAAAAAAGCATTTTTAAAGAAAATAAGTTGAAAAAAAAGTATTGAAGTTTGGTTCTTGTTCATATATTTCAGTGAGGAATAGAAGTTAATATTTCTATCAGGACTGCATTTTCTTACTTCCACATAGGAACTATCAGTTTAAAAAATGTAATAATTTTAGATGAATATCCAGCTTCCTGGATCTAAAGAGATTCTTCAATTATTTTTGAGGTTGAACCAGTTCTGTCTTTCATAGAGGTGTCTTTGCTATTGAGATAAGGAACAACCTTTAAAGTAATTATATTTCATATTAACTATTGTTCAGCATCCTGAAATACACTGAAGAAAACTTAATACATAGCAGTGCACAGCACAATTGTTTTATAAAGGTAATAAAGCAGTATCTTTCAGTAACTGAGCAGTGTAGTTTCACTTAATATATTGAGAGTAGGGTCTTTTCTGGCCATATTTGGTATAAAAAAACTGATGGAATTTTTGATGGACAGCTTATAACAAAATTGCCATAATGAATGGGACAATGGAAAAGTGGCAGAAATGAAGCATAATAGAAAAATAACACATTTATAGCATACAGCATATTGTTTCAAAGTAATAGTCTGTGGCAGATAAAATCCTAGAATCTCTAGAGTTCAAAATAAGATCAAAGAGTTCAAAGCTGAGGCTTATTCCACATTGAAGCCCATTGGTTCCCATTTTCTACCTTATTTTGGTCAATTTTTTTTATATGTGATTCTGTTTTAAAAGATTTACATACCTGTAGCATTTTCAATTTCTGTATTTGACAATCTTTTTGTTTCAACTGAAACTGAATGTATTTGTATAATTATGCTGATATTCTCAAACTATGGTCACAAAAAATAAAGCATGTTTTATATTTTATACAGAAGTACCTCTTGGGTTTAATGTCCCAACTGATCTTAAAGGGAATATCCGATTTCAGGAACTTTTTCTAGTACCAAGAACAGAAGTCTTCATAATGACATCTCAGTATTTTTAAGTATGAATAGATCTGTTAAATCAGGCATTTTATTCCAAGACCTCATGTCTGTTTCTTTTAAATCTTTATTTTGCTCTGTCTAATCTTACTTACGTTATATTGCTGCTTATATTTGCTTTCAAAAATTATATTTTATAGTTTTATTATAAAATGCTTTTAGTGTCCTTGCACAAAACATAATGGCTTATATCCAAAATATAATTTTGGATTATGTCTGATCTAAGGCAAAGGGTTTTTTTAAAATATATATATATAAATAAAAATAGGCATTAACCTAGCAAATACTGACTGCAATTTGAACATAATATTCTGTTTTTAACAACTTCTGGGGATCTAGGAATCTTTGCCATTGAAAGTTAAATACCTCAAAGGAAAAACCTGTCCTCATTTAGCTGACTTAAAAATCAATACCACTTGACAACTGGCTAAGTCCCACATATACTAGGTTAGCTTTCCCCAGAAAAATTGAAATATATTTCACCACTCTTGCTTTAAAGAAACAAAACAAAAAAAACCAGCATCAGTTTTAACTTCACTAAATATTAACTTATCAAAGAGGAGACACTCCGTATTTTATGCCCAGAGATACTATTATGTAAATTCTGTAAGCTTTTTGCACAATTTTTATTGAAAATCCTTTTCATAAAAGAGTCCTATGCAGGATAGATTTATCATATGCCAAGTAAATAGTCAAATACGAAAGAATGTAATCCCTGAAAACAAGTACCGGTAAGCCAGGTAAAAAATAACAAATACAAATTTGTCCTATCAAAAAGGAAACCCCATCCTAAGAGGTGCAAACAATTATACAGGCACTTAATATAGTATGATAAGCGCCTGCATAACTGTTTGTATGTCTTAAGATGGGGTTTCCTTTTTGATAGGACAGGTAGTATCTATTAATTACAAGTGCCTGTATAAACTGTAAGTAGCATTTTAGAGTGCAGTTATTATAAGACCACAGGTGAAGATGCATACAAAAAGATGCATAAGTTCAGCACTGGCCTATTTTTGCTGACTCAGATGTTGGAAAAATCATTTTGAGGTTACTAGCAAATAGTTGTGGCATGCTAGAACACTCTCAAAAGCAGCAGCATGACAGCTATATAACCAGCAGAGCTTTCATCTAAAACTCAACTTTCCTAATCTTAAGATGCAAGGCAAGTATCTTTGAAGCCAAGAAGAAAATGGTTATAAAACTGGAACCAAGTAACAGCTATGATGTATCTGGTCATTTATTAAAAAAGCATGTCCTCAAGAGTCAGCTCTCTGTACTAACAGAAAAAAAAGAAAGAAATTCAAACTGTCCAGAAATGAGAGTGCTTGCTGTGCCCACTTTTAGGCAATGGATGATCAAAATAATAAGTTAGTTCCCACTGTTCTGAGTCTTCAGGAATTATGGCACAAGATTTTTCTGTGTCAACTAAGTGTTCATAAGCAGTCAGCACAAGAGGAGCCAAGTTTCAGTCAAGAAATAATGACAGAATTACAAATCTATAATCAGGAAGACACATTTGTTATAAATCCAGATATGAAAAGAGCTCTGATATGTTTGTCTACACAGATGTAACAATTAGGACTCCCATTGCTTTACTGGCCATAAGAATCCATATCTCTTCACAGATTTTTCAAATAATTCATTTAGCTGCAATTTTCTGCATCTTTAAATTCTTCTGCCTGTTTTATATGCAGTCCATTGAATTTTCAGGTTGCAAGCCTGCAGAAGGGATCAATCCTTTGATGTAGGCACAGCTAGAAGATAGGAAACCATCAGGCTCCGGCTCTACATTTTCAATATTGTCCATCTGATCTTTAGGACCATCCCAATTGATGTGGAAACGGGTGACTCGGGGATTGGAGGCCAGAATATTCCTCTGCAACTAGAAAAGCAGCAGAAAAATAATCAGCATTATGTAGAATATAAACGTAGGGTCCTTGGTGCTCTCTGAGCTTGGTGGTGTTTTCTTGCAGACATTTTATTACCAAACTAGGTAATACCATCAGTGCTACTGTACTAGTCTGATAATGAAACATCAAGAAAGCCACCAAAAACACCAAGGACCCCCACAGTTCAAGCCTGAGCTACAAATATTCTCATATATTTATAAATAGAAATACAAGTACAAATAGAAGCTGATTATAATTCTTACTACTGTACAGTATTCCATCAAAGTAATCCCTGTGCAAGAGATGTGCATGTTTTGCAGATTCAGCTTTCTGTTCTGAATATTGAACTCCATCTCAACAAGTCAATTTGCTTTAAATGTCTTTGTCAGAGTGTATCCTTTCCTCAATTAAATTACTAAGTTCCTTTACTTTGTTAAGATGATCACTAAACACTTGATATTAACTTTGAGATTTAAAGATCTTTCTCTTAGTATTTAGCAAGCAAAATCATTTAATCACACAAAAAATATTTGCTGTGGCTCAAAGAAAATCAAAATTCATTCCGTATTGTAAGGACTATATATTTTTCTGCATCCTATTCAAGGCATAGTGATTTGTCTAGGAAGCATACAGTAAATTGATACTGAGCTGAAATCATTGTAACCACCTCTGACCAAATTCTGGGATCCTAATTTGTATAACAGCTTCTCTATAATGGTGTATTCACCAATACTACATAACTGCTGATTTCAAGAATTACTGACTAGCTACAGCTGCTATTTGGGGACTGCCTGAATTTTATTTTCTTCAAAACATGTTCTATTTTAATAAAAATCTATATATTACTAAAACTCTTGTGTCTGTAACCTTTAACAGGGCAAAAAAACTGCATCATACAGCAAAACTCTGTAGACAAAGGTGCTTGAAATGTGCTAATTTACAGGATGCCGGGATTTGTTACTCCCGAGGGAATGAAATTTGGGAAAGTTGTGGTTGCTTCAGCACTGCTGCAGTCCTGTGATCCTCATTTCTGTGAGTTTTCCAGCAACTTGGGCAATCCCTCATTTCCTCCCCCACACAGCAACAGCCACTTAACTGTCTGCTGGGAAGGGAGGGGAAGGAGGAAAGAAGGAACAGAGAGGAAGGGAGGGAGGGAAGAGGCAGGGAGGAAGAGAGAAAAGGAGCAGGAAGAAATAAGGAAAAGAGGGAGGGAGGGAGGAGAGAAAGGAAGAAGGAAGATTTCCAATACTCACTGCCATCTTCCCACAGTAAGAAAGCCAACAAGTCGCTAGCTTGTGGTCATTCTGTTTCTCTTTTTAAGTAAGGAAATATCTCTGAAACTATAATATATGATCCTCATTTACAAAGTTCCTAGATACCATCCCACAAATAAATGGGGAAGGCCGGAAAGCCTGCAGGGAGAAAGTCAATGGGGATTCTGTGACCATGGCTGATGGCAGGAGCATAGCAGTGAGTTTGGTCTTACAATTTCCCTTCTGGGAAGCTTGCAGGGAAAAAGTCAAAAGGGAACCTTGCAGGGAAGGTTGCAAATAGCTCGGGTAAGTCTCCCCAACTCGTGCACCCTCCACCAGTCCCTTTGCGCTTGCATTGTATCACTCAGTCTTGACCCATGGATCACGGGTTGCCTAGTTCACTATACTTCCCTAAACAGACATGCAAATAACTATTATATATTTGTTCAATGGGCCTTTTATATCAGATAAGCAAAACAACTTATAATTTCCCACCTGACTCCTCATATTTCAGAAAATTATACCAGCCAATTTTCCTTCACCTAATTTCTAGGGAGTAGGTACTGTAATTTGGATGAAGAGTTGTTGCGTTAAACTGAAAAAAACACAATGTGTTATTAATGTCTCACCTGGGAAAAGTCTGGCTTGAGAGGTGGGTTCTCCCTTAATTCAGGATTTATATATTCATTGTTCACATAATACCCAATGCGGATAAACTCCTGACAAAGGTAGGTGCAAGTAATGAGTATTACTGTAACTCCCACAGCATCACTTTCAGGGATTAGATCAGGGTTGGGACTATTTGCCTACAGAAAAAAACAGAAAACAGATCAATGACATTTGAATCTTGCTGTTCTTCCAAAAAATATGAAGCATAAACAAATTCTCCATTTTATTAATAGCAAGCCATAATCACACACACAAAAAAAACCCCAAAACCACAACAGTTCCTATGTTAAAAGATTTAAATCCATTCCTAAATAGCCCAAATCAGATATAGTATCCAACATATCTCACTGGATTTTAGCACAAAGGAAGCAAAATAGACCTCTGGCCTAATTTAGCACTATCAACATTGGCAGCAGTTTTCTATGGTGTTAAATAGGAATCCTTCCTGGCCCTTATTCTGAGATATCAAACGTTGACCTCAGAACTTCTCCATATAGAGCATTCACTGAATTGCTTAGCTATGATTGAATGTATATGGAATTTAGGACATATTCATCTAGAATATTACTAATAGAAATACTAAATAAATTAATTTTCAAGTATTTGTAGAATATTTTAATCCCACTTTTCTACTTAAAAAGCATTGCAAATAATTAGACTTCTTTGCCAACTCATGCTGCGTCCCTGCTTTCCTTCTTTTTCCAGATAAAAAAAACATAGAGCTTACTTCAAACACAAACATATGTCTCCCAGCTGGAACAGGTCCTACCAGTACAGAATCAAGAATTTGATCATATTCCTCACTCTCTGCAGATCCCACATAGATGATCTTCCATTCCAAATCTGAGAGATAAAAACAACAGGGATACAATTGCAAGATTATAAATGCTATAATATTAAATCACTGAGAGAAATACACCATTCTCCACCCTTGCAAAGCGAAAATATTGACACAAATCACTGAATTAATGTGTTTGGGGATGTTATACATCTGTAAGAACAAGACTGATGTTGCTCTTATTGACTTCAGTAAGGCATTTGATAAATAGACTACAACTTCTTGGTAAGCTAGAAAAATGTGGGATGGTTGACCAACTACACTCAATGTGTAGTCCTCAATGGAACTACATCTACATGAAGGAAAGCATGCATTGCGTACCCTGAGGTTCCGTCTTTGGCCCAGTACTCGTCATCTTCATAAATTATTTAGATGAGATAGAAGGGGAACTCATCAAATTTGCAAATGAAACCAAGCTGGGGGAATAGCCAATCCTCTGCTCAAGCATTAGACCCTATACCATTCTGAATAAATAGCTGTCCATCTCTTTTTAAAAAACATCCAGTTTTGGAGCACCCACAACTTCTGAAGGCAAGCCATTCCACTGATTGTCACTGTCAAGAATAGGTTGCTTTTCTCTTTGGTAAGTTTCCATTCACTATTTCTTGTCATGCCATCAGGTGCTTTGGAGAATAGGTTCACTCCCTCTTCTGTCACAGTCCCTCAAATATTAGAAGACTTATCATGTCACCCCAGTCCTTCTCTTCATTTCACTAGATACAACCATTCAAACACAACCGTTCTTTGTATGTGTTAGCCTGCAGCCCCCTAATCATCATTGTTGTTCTTCTATGACTCTTTCTAGAGTCTCAACTCTTTGTATTGTGGTGACGAGAACTGGACACAATATTTCAAGTGTGGTCTTACAAAGGCAGTATATAGCTGTACTAATACTTTACGTAATCTTGATACCACAGTATTCCTATGTTGCTGTAGCCGAGCATTGGCTTTTTGGGAGCTGCTCTTGATGATCATTTTATTAGATAAAATCTTTCTTCAATTTGTATGGCAGTTCATCTCAGCTAAGTGACTTTGGATACATACAGCAGTGAAAATCAGTAACTACTATGCATAATCTTCTATGACAGACTGTTGATGCAGCTCTGACATTTGACTCATATAGTGAAGGAACTCTAATTACAAGAATCTATATACAGGATTTTTCCATGTCTTTTAAAGTCAAAATGCTGGGAAAATACATCATCGGTTTTTACCAACTGCTTCACCAAAATCTGGTGGAATGATTGGAGATGACTTCAGAAACTACAAAAATGTTTTCAAGGGCTCCATGTAGTCCTGGATTATACTCCCAGCTCTAGTCCTGTTTCTCTAGTTTTCATCAAAATCTATATAACTATAGTTACATACAATGCTCAGCTACAGAAGATATATTCTGCCTCTGATTTAGACGGGTTTCTGAATGTACCTAGAGCTTTTCACCTTATTTGTTGGAGATACTGTTGGATAATATGTGGATTAAAGAGATACCTGAGATGTCTAGCTAGACAGCTGTTCTGCAACCATGGAGAAACTGGTAGGTCAGATCAGCTTATGAAGGGAGTGAAGCCTACCTATATATTAATTTTAAAATATGTTTAATTTATATCAGCCACTTGGAGTATTGGCCAGAGCAAAATGTGGAAAATAAACAAAATATAGTATTAGATGTTAAGATTTTTCTATTTATTTCCTTCATGCTTTCAATACTACAGTCTTGTTGGGAGCACTGAAGAGCTCTCTCAGGTTGAACGGATTAGCCGGTGACATCACCACTGCCCAGAAGACACCTTGTTGGGGGCTCCTTTCATGTCCTCACTAAACTGCCCATTGAAGAGGCACCCATCTATCTACTCATGGTTGCCTGCTTTTGAACTGCTGGGTCAGCAGGAGCTGAAGCAAGTGATAGGAGCTTACCCCATCCCGCAGCAGCAACCGGGTCTCAAATGCCAGCCTGCCAATCATATCAGCATCCTAACCACGTGAGCCACTACACTACTTATTTTCAAGGTTATTTACAGGTGAACTACATGGTATTAACTGATGCTGATGCTGAACTACATGATTAACTTTATAGTTATATGTAAACAGAATCATATGAGAATATCAGCAATGCAAAACGGGAAATATTATCATGTTTCTTACAGATTCTTTTTCTG
The DNA here is from genome assembly GCF_001527695.2 of Protobothrops mucrosquamatus. Classification (NCBI taxonomy): domain Eukaryota; kingdom Metazoa; phylum Chordata; class Lepidosauria; order Squamata; family Viperidae; genus Protobothrops; species Protobothrops mucrosquamatus. Next base: position 122,062 of record NW_015387297.1, on the reverse strand, counting down.
GGGTACTTCCTAGGCTTCTTTACAAGAGGAAAGTCATATACTTGATAAGTCATGCTATAGCAAAAGACTGACTCCCAATGGCTTCTTCCAAAGAGGGCTATAATTGGACAAAGTCTTACTTTGTATTTGTATGTAAACAAATAAGTAGTATAAATTAGACAATGACTTGTATTTTTTTGACAAGGTTAAGAAAATTGCTTCAAAATGGGAGAAGGGTTGCCTTGCATGAAAGGGCTAATGCTATTGTCAACAAAACATAGAATAAAGCATAAAGCTTTTAATGAGCGGATAGTAAAAGCGTTTGTAAGCTCTGTAAATCAGTCCAACAGTAAACAGAATACTATTTCTGTCTAATAAAATGACCTGAAAGCTTTCTGCACTGATAAGCCACAAGCAACATTCAACTGAAATCTGAAGGAATTCATGATTACCGGTATTACAGTACTCTGAAAATCCACCTATCTTCCAAAAATAATAAGTTTATTATATTCTAAAGCCAGAAAAGCCCTCGTTTGCCACGGCAGTACTGTAAGCTTGTTGTGAACATCCCCAGCACGAATATCTATTATGAAGTCCTCAAGATCAATACCTCCTTCCCCACCACCACCAAATAAAGAGAAGATTAAATTTTTTTTGAAAAACGAAGAACGTGCTATTAAATCTTGGAGGCAGAAGCATTTAAAATTATTTATATGAAAAGATTGGGATAAAGTTAACAGTCAAGACTACAATCGCGGTTCCAACAATTCACCTCCCCCCCCCCAACAGTAGGTGTTCAGTCCAGTGTTTCTCAACCTTGACAATTTTAAGGCACGTGGACTTCAACTCCCAGAATTCCACAGCCAGCATTGCTGGCTGTGGAATTCTGGGAGTTGAAGTCCACATGCCTTAAAATTGTCAAGGTTGAGAAACACTGATTTAAACCCACTTCTTTCCCAATAACTCAAGGTAGTACGCTCCCCTTTTTGGTCCCCAAAGCCACTTTGTAAAAGAGGCCGGACAGCTACTCTTTTGGCCGAACATCCTAGGACCAAATCTTCCCGCCGTTACGCATCTCCCCGCAGCTCTGCTCCTAGGAAGGCGGTCCGTTGGAGGTAGACTTCGCGTGCCGGTCCAACCTAATGCCTGATACTCACCGTGGGGCAACGCCTCTCCGCACTCGAACTGCACCTGGAAGCGGAGCGGGTGGTCGAACGGGCTCGGATTCTCCAGCAGCGAAACTCCCAAAACCGACACTCGCGCCATGACAGGTTCGCTCGCTTCTCGGTGTTCTGTCCCGCCCCCTTCGGGCTCCTTTCCCAAACCCGCTCCGCGCGCCACCGGCTCAACGTCCCAGTCGCGCCAACCACCAATCCTCGCACTTCGCGCCTGAGCTAATCCGCCTACCTCCTCCCGAGGAGCCACGCCCACCTCCCCCGCCACCAATCGCCTTTCTCGTTCTGTCCCCGGCGGGAGCTCAGTCTAAACAATCTGTCTTCGACTCGGGTTTCCCGCTCTCAGGCCCGAGACCCGGGGATAGCGGGTCGGGCGCTGGGTCTGTTTTGAGCGCCAAACGCTCGTAGCTAATTGGCCCTTTCAGTTATGTGGCCAAACCAAAGAAGGGTGTGAGCCAGCTAACTCGAAACTTCGCCTAGCATACGGCTTTCCAATGCTGTACTCTGGTGTAGAATAGAATGAAGAGTCCTGGGTAAAGGGGGCTCAAGCATTCACACGAAACTTTTGGGGGAAGACTTCATACGGGCTTTGTGAAGTATGGAGAGTGGGTATTATTGGTGTGTGGGCAAAATCCAGAGGAATCAGTGAAAGCAAACGGGCAAATACAAAAGAACATCATGCACGCCATTAGATTTCCCCCCCCCCTTTAATAGATATTTCAGTATTTGTTCTCTCTAGTTTTACAGCCATGAATTAAACTAAATTTTAGTTCATTGAAAATTGACCGCAGTGGGAAATATAGCACAGATAATGAATGAATTGGTTTAAAACTATAAAGATGGGCTAATATTGTGAAATAAGAGTGGGAATGCAAAAAGGATCAGGTGAATCAAATTTGGTTTCTAAACACAACATTACAAGTAACAATTTTTTTCTATTCACTTCTGTTAGATCAGAGTGGGTAGTTTGAGGACTAAAAAGTAGACCTGAACAGCTAAAGAGTGTAATGCTGATGTGGATACTCTTTGCTGTTTTTTTAAAATGAAACGCATATTTAAAAGAGGGTTAAAATGAATGATAGAGATGGTGATGGGAGGAACATTTATTCCCTTTGTCCTGATTTTGGGATTTAAACTCATAAATCAAGGCAATCAGACTCTAGCCCTGTTGGGCACAGTGCCTTGAGGAATGTCTTCAGAACTATGAAGGATGGAATGGGATTGTGTGACTTTAGTAAACTAGAAGAAGCAATTGATCATGAATGGATTATTTGTGTTAACGTTTGTGTTGCAGAGACTGACTTTGGTGTCCAAGTTCTTAGTGACAGCAATTAGCTATCTAGGATACAGTGACAAAGCAACTGTGAAAGCTGAAGTGCTGAGAAACAACCCAAATTTCCACCCAGTCAGCCTTCTAAGTGAGGGGTCCTTGGTGCTCCTTGAGCTTGCTTGTTTTCTTGCAGATGTTTCACTACCCAAACTATGTAACATCATCAGTGCTAGTCTACAGTGCTAGTCTGATGTTAACTAGTTTGGGTAATGAAATGTCTGCAAGAAAACAAGCAAGCTCAGAGAGCACCCAGGACCTCTCGTTTCAACCCTGAGCTACAAATATTCTCCTTTAAGTATCTCAGTAAACTAAACCAAGTATTTTAACAAACTGAACAGCCTTGTGTAGGGTTTTGTCTGAAAATCTAGTTCAATTCAGGATGAACTATGTTAGGCCTAGTCCTACACTATGGAGTACATTTAGTGCTATGCTGTGGAGCAGAAACACATGCTTAACATCCAAGAGACACACTGTATGTCAGTGGTGGCGAACCTATGGCACGCATGCCAGAGGCGGCACTCAGAGCCCTCTCTGTGGGCACGCGTGCCGTCACCCCAGCTCCGCCTTCCCCCGTGGTCCCCTCCTCATCTGCAGCCCCCCCGGAAGAGAGTCACCCCCATGCGCGCCCCACACAGAGCAGCGTAGCCAAGCACATGGCAGTGGGGCAACAGGGATAAGACTCCGCCCTTGTGCCCTGTTGCGTGCAGATGATGCTGCAGGGCGCAAGCAGAAGGTGTGGCCGTCATGGTGCTGCAGGGTCACTGGGCGATCTGCGGCGGGCCGTGGAGGCGGCAGGTGGCCCTACGAGCAGGCTGGGCAGGGCTGGGCGGGCCGGGGCAGAGCGGGTGGGGCCGGGGGTGGGACGGGACAGTTTTTGGGCACTCGGTCTCTAAAAGGTTCGCCATCACTGCTGTATGTCCTTTAATTGACCTGAAAGCAGTTTTTGATTCAATTCCTAGAGACAGCCTCTGGGCAAAACAGATCTCCTTGTTTACTGATAGAAATGTAGGCTTCTGATCATGAAATATAATGAACTTTTTAAATGCAAATTAGATGTGCAACAGTCCCCTCTCAAAAGGGAGTTAAAAAAAGCTATATACTTTTCCCATTTATTCAATTTTATATCAGTTCTATGATCTGAAAAAGTAACTTCCAACTTCCTAATTTGGCTAATAAAACTTTTTCAGTCCTCCAATACTGTATATGGATGCTATAGCTATCTTATCTGCAAAAAGCCACCAAGCTCTGGCTTTATATTGTGGAGAGAGAAAAAAAGTTAATTACTCCAAAACCAAAGCAATGGGTTTAACCAAAATACAGGCTAGTTATACCTGCTGTTGGGAAATAAATGAAATTTACATGGAATAAGCTAAAATCTTCAAATACCTGAGAATTATTTTTTTAATCCTCTGCTTCCTAGAAGGAACACCAATCTGTTACTGGCTAGCATCACAAGGTTACTAATTTACGGTAGTTTTAAGGTTTGCTGGCAGCAAAGATAGTAATTATGTCTTTACCACTATTTGGCATCTATAAAACTAGCATAATGAACTTCCTGCTTTTTACGTGTCACAAATTTGTACTTACCAAGATTTAAGTTTTGCAAAACTCCAAAATTTTAAGAACGATACTTTCAGCTCCTTGGTGTATCTAATTCTTTGCTGTGCTTGTAATAGGGCCTCATATGTGACTCTGAGTCTATGTTGCTTAAGATTTTGATGAAAACCTATTTTTTATCTGGGATCTTTTGCCAATTTAACTTTTGGGTAGTTAATAGTCAGCTAGAAAGAAAGGAATACTATCATATGTATGGACTATCAACCCTGTATCTGGTTTAAAAGAGAGTGAAATAAGTTAATCTGGATTTGAAATAATGTTTATTGGAATCTAATCTTGAAAATGATTGGAGTTCCATTCCATTCCACTCCTACTAACTAACTCTTGAGTTTGTAACATTGAAAAGCTTTCTTCCAGGTAGGTTTAATACCATGCATCAATTATATCAGAAAGGAGATATAGTAACATTCCCCAAATCTTTAAATACCCCTTTTCCACACCATGGAAATCTTCTTAAAAGTTATTTGTGATTTTTTTTGTTTTTACTGTTTTATGTTTTACTTGTACATGCATATACTTGTTTTTGGATATTTTTATTTTATGATTTTATTGATTGATTGATTGATTGCTGCTAGGCCTGTAATTGTAATAATTGAATTAAAACTTCTGAATGATACTGTATGGCATAATTTTACTTATAATAATTCACAACTTCAGTGGTGAATACTGTTTTGTACAAGCAAAACATGCTATATCTCTAAGATGGTCCAGGAGTGGAGGAAGAAAAAAGTGAAATTTTAGCCCTAATCCTACTTTTTGTCCTTAAGTTACTGATGTTCCTTTATGATCATGTGTACTGGGAACTGTTTATAGATGGATCAGCCTTCATTAGTGAGGATGGCCATACATGCTTTTTCTATTCTGTTGTAATAATTTCATACTAAACTCCTATGCCATCACTTCTGCTGTTTCTGTTCAGGCTGCAGAACCTGAACAGTTCTGGCTTGCACTTGTACACTGGCCGTGAACTTTTCAGTGGCTGGCTGTTTTGACTCTGAGGTATCTTTTTGACATTTGTCATGCAACTGACCAGGTTTCCTTAGTTTCTCTGGACACTGCATTGCTAATGCATTTACTACAAGTAGTCCTTGACTTACAACAGTTCATTTAGTGACCGTTCAAAGTTACAACGGCACTGAAAAAAAATGACTTATGATTGTTTTTCACAGTTACAATCTTTATAGCATGCCCATGATCATATGATCAAAATTCAGATGCTTGGCAACTGGTTCATATTTATGATGGTTGCTATGTCCCAAGGTCATGCGATCCCTTTTTGCGAACTTCTGACAAGCAAAGTCAATGGGGAAGCCATATTCACTTAGCAACCGTGTTACTAACTTATCAACTGCAGTGATTCACTTAACAGCTGTGGCAAGAAAATCCGTAAAATGGGGCAAAACTCACTTAACAAATGTTTCACTTAACAACAGAAATTTTGGACTCAATTGAGATTGTAAGTCGAGGACTACCTCTATTTCCTTATAACCTGAAACATTTTTTTTTGCCTATTACCATTTCTATTTCCTATTACTGAACAAGGATATTCTTCTTTAGCATAAAACATTAATTTAGATGACGTTGCAGTAAAAGCTGCTGCTCTTTCTGGTTTTTTATTTTCTTCTTTGTACCTTTCTACTATTGAACTTTAGTTTTTCTTTTCTTTTCTGGTCTACCCTCTGTCAGGAATAATTTATCCTACTTCTTTACTTTCATGTTCTTGAACCTGTAGGCATTGTGCCTACATATTCATCAATGCAGCTCCTTCCTTCATCAATACTGATATCTCTTCAAGTCTTTGCTCAGCTAGCACTGATGCCTCTTTGGCCAACATGGTGCCAAGAAATGGGAAATCATGGAATGGAATCCTATGCCCTTTCTGAATAAGTGGCACACTGCCAATACTTCAGGCAAAATTAGTACCTCATTTTTGCAACTACTGAACATGAAAAGTTTCAGCAGTGTGGGCTCAGTGGCTGAGGATTTAAACCATGCATTGAATGCCTTCCATTGCTTGAAGCAACTTTGACATCTGGCTTTGCACTTCATTTTTTTCTTGCTCCTGCCTCTTGTTTTGTTCTCAACCTTAACCTGACTAAGTCTCTGGGCTTTTCCCTCAATACTTTCAAGATAGTACATGTTTTTGGATTATAAACTGTCTGATCTAGCTTTATGTCTCCTCCTTAGCCTACCAGTAAGCTGTCATGCACACGCACACTGTTCATTCTCCTTTCCTGACTCTGTTATGTTTTTGTCTGCTCCTGCTTTCCTATACATGTGCTCTCTCATGCCTCTGCCTTGCCTTCTTGCCAAGCTTCTCCAGCCTCCCAACCAAGGGTTACCTTTAATTCCTGTATTTCCCCACAGTAAAGTCCTATTTGCTCTTTTAAAGACCAAAGACCCCCTTTGATATTTCCCTTAAATGCTATTAGCCTGTGTCAATATTCCCATCCCCTTGGTAATACTCCCAATTGGTTTTTTTCACCTCACATATGTATTGGGTTTTCTCCCCCAGCTTTTCTTTGTGGTAAACAAAATCAACCTGCTAGCACCATCCAGTGTCCAGGTAATCCTATGGGTCATGATCCCTTTTGTAATTAAAAACACTAAGATCATGGCATCAAGTCCCATCACTTTCTGGCAAATAGAAGGGGAAAAAATGGAAGCAGTGACAGATTTTATTTACTTAGACTCCAAGATCACTGCAGACGGTGACTGCAGGCATGAAATTAAAAGCCACTTGCTCTTGAGAGGAAAGCTATGACAAACATAGCAGCATAGTAAAAAGTAGAGATACTACCTTGCCGACAAAGATCTGTATATCAAAGCTATGGTTTTCCCAGTAGTAATTTATTGCTGTGAGAGTTGGACCATAAGGAAGGCTGAGTGCTGAAGAATTGATGCTTTTGAATTGTGGTGCTGGAGAAGACTCTTCAGAGTCCCTTGGGCTGGAAGGAGACCAAATCAGTCAACCCTAAAGGAAATCAAGCCTGACAGATTCTGAAGCTGACGCTCAAATAAATACTTTGGCCACATAATAAGAAGAGAGAACTCATTGGAAAAGACCCTGATGTTGGGAAAGATTAAAGGCAAAAGGAGAAGGAGATGGCAAAGGATGAGATGGTTAGATAGTGTCATCGGCGCAATGAACATACATTTAGGCAAACTCCAGGAGACAGTGGAGGGCAGGAGAGCCTGGTTAGGGTCCATGGAGTCATGAATTATTGGATATGACATAGTGACTGAACAACAACAACATGAAAGTCATTTAACTAGAAATGTAAGTACCTCTTCCAGATGCCTTATTCATTCCATCCTTCATAAATGTGATCAAAATTATAGTGAAGTAAACCTTTCTCATTAGTCACTCAATTTTTGGATGAGGCAATGCCACTAGAGAGAAGAAATGTTTATTCTGTTGGAGTTTGCAGGCACATCTTTTGCACCTCTGGGAGTATTCTGGATTCGTGAATTTTGGCTTGAATCATTTTTACTTTCATTTGGATTGGTACTTGTACTTTGGGGAACTGTGGTCTGGGGTGTGTGCATTGTCAGTCTTTAGAACAGATGACTGCCTTGTATTGCTCTATATTCCACTTCAGATCATTTCAAATCCATTTCTAGAAGAGGCCCAGTCCGTATTGGTTTGCCTTCAGAGGGTTATTCCTTTGGATGGGAGTACAGGAATTAGAATATGCTATTCAGAACATGTTTAAAGAATTTGAGCTATTTGCCAATACCACCTTGAATATTACTTTGGCCTTACAAGATGAAATTAATTCAGTAGCTCAAGAAGTTCTTCAGAATAGATTAGCCTTGGACCATATCCTGGCAGCTCAAAGTAGAGCTTTTGTTTACTTAAATTGAACATGCTGTGCCTACCACAATCATTCAGACATCATTGAAACAGGTTGATTTATTTTAGCTAATATTTCACAGTGCATGCATGTCCTCACTAACTTTTCATTGCTATTCCTGGAGTCAGATAGTTGCTTCAATAACTTTTTGTTTGTGGAATTATTTTGCTCTTCTGTTGTTTACCATGTTGTTGCTCATTGTGGATCCCATTTCTTCCACCATTCCTGAGATCAATTTTAGAGCGTGGATTGGTCTAAATATCAACCAAAACCAAAAGGTTGGCTCTTAAGAAAGGATTCCCTAGAACAGTGATGGCGAACCTTTTAGAGACCGAGTGCCCAAACTGCAACCCAAAACCCACTTATTTATCGCTGGGTGCCAAGTGGGCATGGCCCACTGGGTGGTCGTGGCTGTGGTTGTCGTGGCAGATTGGGTGGGTGTGGCCAAGGTGGGCATGATCACCTCGATGTTGCTGATGGGGAGGGACACCTGTGGGGGCCAGGCAGGATTGGGGGAGATCCAGGAGGTCTCTGGCAGGTGGGGCGGTGGGCAGGAGGCTTGTCCTGTGGGGTGAGGCAAGGCAAGGCGAGGCAGGGCGGGGATGCCATTGTCACAGGGCAAGTTGAGGCAGGTGCCAGGGCGGGTGCTGCTTGACACCATTGGCCCCTGCACACAGAGGCCAGCGAGCGCATGGGTGCTGGGATGCATCCGGGCATGTGGGACCTCAGCGAGTTAGTGGGCGGCTGGTTGAAGAGGGACGGTTGCCATCTCCGGGGCATGGCGCGCATGCCCACAGAGAGGGCTCTGAGTGCCGCCTCTGGCACACGTGCCATAGGTTCGCCACCACTGCCCTAGAAAGAAAGGGGGACAGCAAGGGATGAGAAGAACCATACACCTGGCAGCTATTACGGATAACTGTTTTGTCTAACTTCTTCACAAGGAAGCTATGGTGGTAGTCCCTCATTCTAAGAGAAAAGATATTCTGGGCAGGATATAAGAAAAGGGCAGCTCAGGTTTGGCAAAATGCAGCTTATATGATCAAGCAGGTCAGCATGTGGTTATAAGTTACATTTTGATTTGTTACAAATCAAAATAAATATGGTGTCCCTTTCTTTATTCAGGACCTTCCTTTCACTAAAGGGAACATTTTCTTAGCACATTTTTCTGTGCTAAGAAAATAAAAGTTAAGTTACCATATCTCATTTGGTTTAATTCATTAACTCTTAAGGTCAGACAGATCCCGTCTAGCTCCTCATTCCTGCTCAGGGCTAGGAACAATCCTATGATGCTTGAGGTTAGGAAAGCAGCCAAATAAATAAGGTAACACTTAGTAAAAAAAACTTAAGGCTATGATGTGGGTGATCTGCTTTTTTAAAAAATCCATCAAATCCTCAACTTTCCATTTTGCTTCCAGGAAAGATCACTTATTCTCTATAGGTGCTTGCATACATAGGACCCCCAGGTTTATTTTCCTGAAAAACATTTCCTGTATAGATTATACTTTTCTCAGCATGCATAACTTGGGTTTGAAAAATACTATATCTCCTGCTTCAGGTGGAGGCACTCCCTGCTTCCACTTAAGAAGTCAGAGAATCTGGAGAGCTAAAATCATGTTGACTGTTACTTGTGAAATGTGTGTTTTCCAAAAGATGTTACAGTAGTGTTCAGTTGTTCCAATTTTTATATTCCAAATTCTGAGTGGAGCGAAAGTAGATATCTCATTGCATGTCAGTGAATAGCTTTATTAACAGCAGCATGGCTTAACCCAACCAGTTTTTCCACAATTGTATAACACAACAAATCCTAAATTAATTAACAAATGGATTGCACAGCATGCTAGACTTAGATATGTTGTCCTTTGTGTTAAAAACGTGCATAATTTACTCTGTTTATCAGTTATCTCCCATGGAAATGTATCTAGTTTATTGCTTTAAATATACTCTAATTTGGAATATCATTAAAATTGATTTTAAAAAAATGAGAGTTCTGTAAAGAAAGCATATTAAATACATGAGCCTTGACATATTTAATACCGTATGTCATTTATAGCATATTCCGTATTAGCATATCCTGACACTACATTGTACTTGGTATGTTAAAATCGCAAATATAGGAATATTTGTCTTATTTTAAAGTAACAATGCAACAGTTGTTAAATTCTACATGGATTTTCATATGCTTCACTTCAAATTTGAAATTTGTTCTAAGAAAAACAGTTCTGTTTCAGAAATCACTGAATTTTTTTTTTGTCATGGCAATTGATAGTTGACGTCTTTAAGAACCTGATCAGTGTTTGGGTAATCCATTAGGAAATCCACATCCCTTTTCCATTGTAGTGTTTTTGCATATGTACATGTAGTATGATCAAATAAACATTGTTTTGCTGAGCCATCTAGGAGCAGGAGAATTTGTAAATGAAAGATTAAGGGGCACATGGGGATAAATATATGTAGGAATAGATGAGATCGAGGTCTTCATGCTACCTGTTTGGTTTGGTTTGGTTGTAATTTGGAAAATACAGCTTATGATTTAATACTATCTGTGAACTTCCAGTTGACATAGATAAACAAGCCACAGATTAACATGATATATAAATCCAATCACTGTTGTAAACTAAAAGAAGTTCAAGATTGATCTTCTTAAGTCCAGAAAGTATAGTACATATGTTTATGTGGTGTATACTGTATATATAGTATGGGTGCACACTTATGTGAAGCTGAATTGTCCAGTACCAAGTTTGCTTCATTGACATTTGCTGAAATTCATCCTATACTCCCAGTTCTTAGTGTGACAGCATGAAAGTGCTAAATTGAAGGATTTTTGCAAGTTTCAATCCAATCCTGATTCTGCTTACTCATAAATACATCTAATTGATTTCATTTAGGTTTATTTGTGGGTACTTTGAATTCCTATTTGCTACCAGCCATTCCCTGGCTCCACAGTGGGTTAACACGTGTCCCCATCTCAGCTGTCAAACATGTCAGAGGCAGTATTTCTTATGGATCTGGCTCCTATTCTCTGCCTGTCTGCAGTGTCATTCAAGTCAGTTTCACGGTCTCACCAGCAGAGAGCAGAAGGAGTCCTTGCCTTGCTACAGGACTTGAGGAGACAGAATATGGGCTGGGGCTCAGTTAGGGCAGGATACTGGAAAGGTTTACAGAGGGTTCCATCTGGTTTTCATACAATTGTAACATATGCCAGATGGAATATTTAGACAGACATATGTAATATAGGCAATACACGAACTAACCTTGCTTCTGTGTACCTCTGCTCATGTTTTCAGCTGCCCACTCTATATATTCATGCCCACAGGCACTTGCATGCAAATATGCTTCCCATATGCACATTTGCATCCTCCTGTGGTGTGTTCCTATTATGTTAATAGTTGAAATAATCTTGCTTATCTTCAGAGAAACCTTGAGATTCCTCTGTAGTGTTTGTGCTAGCAGATAATTGTTGTGTTATTTATACAGCCCCCACCTGTACCAATTGTTGCCTGGAGAGCTTAACATAAAAATTCAACTCAATAAAATAGACTAAGGCTACATTAGAAATCTATTTTTAACGTGATTTAAATAAAAGAAACAGTATGCAACAAGGCATATGGTTCAACACCTTACAGCTTTGCAAAGCTGCTTGTGGCTAAAAGCCATCTAAAAGAGACACACTGCAGGCCTATAATATTTGCCGGTAAGTGGTTAGATAGCAGATGTGCAGACCAATTAATATCTCACAGCAAATAAGATGGTAACATGTGAAGAAGCTTCTTGGAAATTCATGCATTTTCCTACATCCCCAATATCATACAACCATAGAATGCATTCCCATCACAACACACATTAGCAATACACAACACACACCCCAAACATACTTCCTAAGGGCTAAAATTGCAGTAAGGCACAGAACTTAATTTTTGGAAGCCAGCTGAAATGGTTACTAAATTGTGGATCTGCTTATTGTACTAAGCCAAAGTGAGGGCATTTCACAGCCAATGGGCCACAGGGTATCACAGCATCATTTGTGCTACCCAGAGTATCCCTAGGGTGAGCGTTTAAGAGGGCAAAATTAGCATCTCAGTGCCAGGATTTAAGGCACCTATTAAAACAATCTGAAGCCTCAAAGGGCCTTGTTTCTTCTCTTTTGAGATTTTCAGAGGCAAAATGTGTTCCTGTTGCTTTTGTAGTCCTTCACAAGCATCCCCTCCCCCCCCAGTTAATCCTTAGTGTGGTTTCTTTAGCTTTCATTTAGATCCAACCAATTGTAATTCACCAAAATATGTCTATCTAGCTTTTATAGGAGCAAAAAAAATAAATGGGAGTGGACAAAGAAGGGAGCTAATAGCAAGAATGAGAATGAGATAGGATATAAATGAGGTAAAAGACCTAAACTGCCAGTATGACACACAAGCCATGCCTTGTTTCTTTTTAATAACTGTCTTAGATTTTTGGAAGAATGTCAGTTTGTGGTGAATTATTGTATATTTTGGAAAAAAGAGGTCCCTGCCATAACTATTTGATTTTAAATGCAAATTTAAAATACATTCTTGCCAAAAATCTGAGCCCCCAAATTTTCAACACCAATATTCTGCAAAATCAGAATGGTAGAAAAAGCATGGCATAGAATTACCTATTGTAGTATTGCTTCAGGGATTCAAGTGCTCTGGAGTTATGAGGAAAATGTATCTGTAAAGTTTGGAAACAATTAGTTTCATTACCATGCTTGAATTGATTTGAAATATAGGGCCTGTAAAATGAAAAATTGAAATCTACAGCCCAGTTCTTCTGTGACTGCAGCCCATTCTTGCATTGCTGCAGAAATGCACTCTTAACACATACAAACAGCTTTCTCCATACCTTGAGGGCTGCTCCAGTCTGTAATATAATTAACTCTGACATAATCAGAATGTTTTTAATGTCAGTAATAGCTTGGAATAGTGTCAGTTTTAAACCATTTTTCAGAAATTCATGGTGGAGGGAAACATCATTCACAAAGAGCCTGCAATGGTGCTAATTGGCAGAGCTAATACAGGGCACTATGAGGAGAATAGAAGCACCATGCTGAGCTGGATTAATAGCTTACCTAGGGGAAAATTCTGTTACCACAGTGTCCAACTAGGTAACTCTAAGAAGTTCATAAGCCATGACATAAGCACAGTAGTGCCTTCCAAGTTTATAGCAAACAGAATGGTAACTGGCTTGTGATGGTGTATAAAAGAGGAATCCACATTTTGACTTCCGGTTCCGGATCGCGGCGCCTCTAGTCGTACGAAGAGACTCGTCTCCTCATCGGCTAGCTTCCCTCTGCCGGTAGACCCTTATACGGGTCGAAAGTCACCCTGGAGGGTGCGACTTCTGTTGAAGAGGCTTCGCTCGGCTGCGGAGGAGCGGCGGCTCCTCCAGCTTTCCGGACCAATTCTGAGGGCCGACGGAGAAGAAGATCAGCCAGTAAAATGGCCGATCACCTAGCCGCTCCAAACCACAAGTCAAAGAACATCTAAGCTTTAAAAACCACAGTGGTGAATCCGGGTGAGACTTTTTTTTTTTTTTTGCTCCTCTCTTCATTCTATTTTGCTTTTTTCTTGCCTGTAAGAGCCCTGTTGGAATTATTTCCCTGGCTTGGAAAAGCAGCTTCTACATGTTTGGGAAGAAAGGCGTTGAACAAAAGAATAGAACAAAATCTTAAAGACTACATTTTATTTTCACATGTTTTGGGGTACTGAAAAAATTCTTTCCTAAGAGCTGTACTATCATTTTATGCTGGTTTATTTTAGCGGTATTATCATCTTGTCGGGCCCTGCGAGGCCGTCCCAGCCGCGTACGGCCTACCTCCCACCACCCCGTGTACCTTGCCCGAGCCGCAGTCCCAGCCGCGTACGGCCTACCTCCCACCACCCCGTGTACCTTGCCCGAGCCGCAGTCCAGGGAAGCCGGCCGACCCGTCGTTCCGGCGATGCCGCCGCAGCCGCCGATGCCGCCGCAGCCGCCGATGCCGCCGCTCTCCTCTGACGTCATCACCCTGTGCCTCACAGGGCCCGACAGAGGATTCGAGAGGACGGGGCCGGATGAAGCCTCCGTCCTAGCGCAAAGCGACGGAGGGACGGGCAGAAGGGACGTCCAGCTGATTGCCCGGCTGCGTGATTGAAGGGCGCGGACTGGGTCGGGTCTAGCTGTGGGAGGGCGGATGCTGGCTTAGGATGGTGGCTTGGGAGGCGGGTGGGCCGGGGCGTATCCACAAGGGTGGGGCCGGAACACATGCTATGTAAGGCATTGGGAGCAAGCGCCTCCCTGTGCTGACTTTAATCTACATGGAGTGATTAAACTACCATATGTCTAACGTTCCTGCTTGCTGGCTGGTTTGTGCAGCGCCAAGACACGACGGTTTGACAGTAAGTCAGCACTCTCACCCTTATCAATACTTACAGCAAGGGGTGCTTCTCCATGGACCCGGGTCATAGGGCCAGCGTTGCAGCAATGGCAGAAGGCACCCAGGGAGTGGTACCGGTGGAGGATGTTCCAGGGCTGGTGGAAGAGACTGTATTACCCACGGTGGAGCCGGAGGAAGCCAAGGAGGCCCAGCCGGTGGTGAGGCCCAAGGAAAGGGTTCAGCCCGTGGATGTAGGGGGTGAGTCTGCCCTGGGA
>NW_015387297.1:100554-103606 GCF_001527695.2 Protobothrops mucrosquamatus | reverse complement strand
AAAAGATTGTTTAGCCTACTGAGGACATCTACTGGTCAAAAGTTAATATTGTAATTGTTGACTATTTGGAGATGAGATGGTTTTGGCCTTCAAACTGTTTTTTTAAGAGAAAGATAACTTGATGCAGCTGTGGGATTTCTGGGGGTGGATATTCTTCAACTGCTATTAGCTACAGCCTCCACCAAAAGGGGAAAAAAGGATTTCTCTTCAACTATTTTTAAAATGGAGCCTCACTCATATTTAAATTGTAAACTTATACTGGAAAAGATCTATGAGGCTAAAGAAGAAATATGTGCTACAATGAAAGAGTTTACTACAGAATTAAGAGCCAGAATCTCTCCCTTAAACTTCAAAACTGACTCTCAGACTACACCTGACTATTCTATAAAACAGATTACACAAGAAGAGGACTTAACTGAGAATAAAGAGAAATTTATTTTGCCTTATAACCAGTTCACTTATGGCTTTGAGGACCAGAAAAAGCAAAGACTGAGATTTGAACTGTTAAAGCAATGAGGCTTTATGGTTAAGAGAAACAGAGGGCCAATGCAGAGACCAAGATGGTTTTCACTGATTCAAATGATATTACAAGCAATAAAGAGAGACTTATCAGCTGGAAGGGAAGCTCTGCTATGGAAACCTGCCTGGCATAAGAAGGCCAGAATAAGACTGAAAAGAAGTGAAATTTAAAATTTTATGTAATGGATTAAAGGCAATCTAGAATTATGGATTGATTTAAGGACTAAGATTATGAGCTAGAAGTAAGAGAAAAATGGGCGACTAATGGAAGATATATATTAAATTGACTAAGAATGTATTTTTTGGACTGATAGGTTTATCTATATGAAAATTATTATGTAATGGAAGGAAGAAAATTGAAGAGATGTTTTAGATCTGGATTGAATTAATAACTAATTGAATGTTAATCTAATAAGGTGATTTGTTTGTTTGATGCCCAATGGATTGAAATGATCTAAGGTTTGATATTATCTTGTCAGCTTAAAGAGATTGATTGATGGATGGATTAGATATGTATAGGATAGATCAATATTTTAGCTTAAAAAGGAGATATTTTTATGTCATGGATTAAAGGCAATCTAGAATTATGGACTGATTTAAGGACTAAGATTGTGAGTTAGAAGTAAGAGAAAAATGGGTGATTAATGGAATATACATATTAAATTGATTAAGAATATGTCTTTTAGAACGATAGGTTTATTTGTATGAAAATTATTATGTAATGTTGAGTTAATCTAATAAGATGATTTGTTTGTTTGATAACATGGATGTTATTAGTTATGATAATTAATTGGATGAAATTTGAATTCTGTCTAATGGATTGAAATGATTTAAGGTTTGATTTTTCTCTGTCAGCTTAAAGAGATCGATTGATTGATGGATTAGATATGTATAGGATAGATTAATATTTTATTTTAAATAAGGGATATTAGTGGAAGAAGAAATAAATAAGATTTATGATAAAATTAAGGAACTAGAACATATTTGGAAGGGATACCTGAATTGATAATGTTTTTATTTAAAGTTAATTTGATTACGGTATTGTAAATTTATAAAGCTTTAAAAACAGGTCCAGGTTGAATAAATTTAAGCTAGAATTGGATTATTTTAAATAAATTATGCTATTTAAGGGAAAAAGAGAGGAAATATTTGATGCATTGAATTATGTATATATGTTTTGTTTTTGGATGTTTGATTACCCTAGCATTACGGTGTGTCTTGAGTACTTTGTCTTAAGAATCAAAAAATCAATAAAATTTGTTTTAAAAAAAATGGCCCTCATTCTCCGGAGGCCCTAGAGAATTACCCAGGGCAGTGGGAAGACCTGCCCAAAGGCAGAGAGTGCTAAGAATCACCGGGTTAAATCAGATTGCCTTTGGACTTTGGACATAGGAACAGTCAACATTTGAACAATGAAAACAGACACTCGACTAGAAAAAACTGCTGATTGAACTCAACAAATGTACATATTGGGATATCATTGGATTATGTGAAACAAGATGAAAAGGTGAAAATTCATTTGAACTTGATAGGACTGGGCATTTACTCTGCATTAGAGGTAGTAGTAAAATTTATAGTAAAATTTGAAAGTATATCAGACAAAGTAATTCAATGCATCATTCAACTGAACAAACAATACAAGCTTCAAATCATCCAAGTTTACGTGCCAATAATAAGCTATAGTGATGATGAGGTCAAAGAGTTTTATGATAATGTGACCCGCTTTCAAGACAAAGAAAAATGCCGATAAAAAATACTAATGGGTGATTTTAATGCAAGAATAGGTAGACCAATAACTGGAGAAAAAATGACTGGCCCATATGGAAGTGGTGAACAAGATAATAGAAGTGACAGATTAGTAGATTTTGCTGAAGGACAGGAACTTTATATATCATGAACCTTTTTTACAAGAAAAAGGCTAGCAGAAAATGGACATGGAAGAGTCCATCTGGGTACACAAGCAAAATTGACTAAATCATGTCAAATGATAAAACCATATTTTACAATTGTACTGTCAATCGTTTTAATGTTGGAAGTGACCATAGAATGGTACGAGGTAAAGTGAAGATAGACTGTAGAAAAGAGTATATGAAAATGATAAAGTCATCACGAAAAACAAAAATAAAGAGTGATAAGCTATTAGAGGAGAATCTATCAAATCGCTTTGCTCTATTGTAAGATTTGGAAGAGATGAACATTATGGACCAAAATGAACAAATAGTCAAAAATGTCCTTGAATCTGCTATATCTGTAGCACCACCAGAAAAAAAAACTTTGTACAGTCAAAAATCTCTGATAAAACTTGATTTAATGAAAAAATGATGGACAATGAAGAATACCGGACGTTTTACTAATAAACTGGAGTATGTTGAACTTTGCAAGACCATAAGAAAACCTATTCAAGAAAAAACGCATCAGTTTAACATGAAGCTTGTGAAAAAGGCAGTTGAAAAACACAACAGGATTAATAGAGCAAAATGCAAGCTTATAAATATAAGAAATGTTTTGCATTAAAATTTGAAGATGGCTCTGT
>NW_015387297.1:65976-100188 GCF_001527695.2 Protobothrops mucrosquamatus | reverse complement strand
TATGGTTGAAATGCTGAAAACTGGTGGTCACAATTTACATAAGGTACTAGCAAAACTATACTCGAGATGCCTCAGAAAAGAAAAAATACCTGGTGCATGGAAAAATGCTGAAGTGAAAGGGGCCCAATATGATTTAAAGAACCATCACCCAATAAGCGTTCTTTCAGTCATCTACACGTTTTTCACCAAGATAATAACAAAAAGAATATTGGGAACATTAAATGTACAGTCAAAGGAGCTGGCAGGATTCAGAAGTGGCTACAGCACATTGGATCACATTTGTTCAGCAAGTCATTGAAAGGCACAATGAGTACACCATGCCTCTGTGCATGGCTTTCGTTGATTACAAAACGGCATTTGACTCAGTATCCCAGCAACCAATTATTAATGCATTGCTCAACCAAAGCGTAGACATTGCTTACATAAACTTATTACAATCAATATACGAAAAAACTGATTCTTTCTTGGTGAATTTATTTATTAAATGTAACCTGGCTCTTTTTTAGGTTTATTTTTTATTAGTTTATAATATAGAATACAAAAATACAAAAGCAAATAATAGGAAAAATATGGAAGAGAAAAGAAGGGGAAAATGGAGAAAAGAAGGGAAAAAGAAAATCGTTGACATCTGACTCCCCTTGGTGCAATAGAATAAGATGATAACATCAAACCTCAACCTTTTACTTTTACATAATAGTATAAACTAGCCATTTCTGTAACAATAATCTATCTAATGGGTAAAAACCAAAATCAAAATTTCATTTTTTCCCACATCAAGCACAAAGTCCAGAAGTGGTTTCCAAATAGAAACAAAAATAGTTGTGTTTTTTTCTTTAATCAAGCAGTCAATTTAGCTATCTCTGCTAACTCCATCAACTTTTGCAGCCATTTGTCCATTGTGGGAATTGTACCCAAAGGGTCAATTACTATTGGTACTATATTTGTTTTCTTTGCCATAACCATTCTACTTTTATTTGCAGGTCTTTATATTTCATAATTTCCTCCAGTTCTTTGTCTTATCTTTGGCTGTCTCCAGGTACTGCAATGTCCACTAGCCAGACTTTCTTTTTGTCTTTCTTATTAACAGTTGTTAAATCTGGGGTACTATGTTGCAGGTGCTTATCTATTTGAATTCTGAAGTCCAGAGCAATTTAACTTCTTCATTTTCTATGACTTTCTCTATTTTATGGTCCCACCAGTTCTTGCTTGCAGGCAAATGGTATTTCTTGCAAATCTTCTAATGCACCATTGCTGCTACTTTGTCATGCCACTGTTTCTAGCCAGTCTGTGTGATCTTTTTGCAGCAACTAACCAGGTGGTCCACTGTTTCTTCAGTTTCTTTGCAGAAGCAGCATTTGATGTCTGTTGCTATCTTATCAATTCTGGCTTTGTATGCATTTGTCTTAAGACTTGGTCTTGTGCAGCCAGAATTAGCCCCTCTGACTCTTTCTTCAACTTTACTGCTCTTAGCCATTGCCAGGTCTTGTTGTCTGCTTTGCCTGCTATTATTATTATTTATTATCTAAGCTACCAGCAAGACAACTGTTTATGGATGAGTTAGCATGTAACAACTCTATCCATTCTTCTACTTACAGATCATATTTTCTGACAAGTTATGGCTTTTACCTACTGCTGGATTCTGCCTTAGCTTCTCACATTCCTGAGGCTATATATTTTCTACAGAAACTTTAGACTGTATCAGTTCCTTGGGAAACAGCTGGATCTTTTCTTCTGCCTACATCTTCATCTAGTATGAAAATAAACTGAATTTCCCCCCCCTTATATTTCTGATCCTTGAATCCCTTCCATGCCACTTGTGTCTCCCCATCTTCTTCTCCAGTCTCAGTTGGGGGAGGAAAAATATGATGTGGAATATATATTGGATTCCTGATGCAGAAAGAACAAATTGGAACACTTGATCCACTTAAAGGAATACACAGACCTAGGAAGCAGAGAAAATATCCACGCCCCCACCTGCTTTGCATGTTCCATTTGCAAAACCTGCAAAAATCCAAGCTTCCTAAATGATCTTCCAGTTTGCCTAAAGCACTAATGATTCTTCAGACTAAGGGGGAAGGCACCCCTCGGGACCACAAGGGAGAGGTGTAGGGTTGACTGCCTACAAAAATTCTGTCATGTCCCAGCTTAGCCTGGGGATGAGAAATGATTGCTTTCCCTCCTTCCCTGCCTGCTTCCCTGCCTCTGAATCTGGGGTTGATAAGAACATTCTTCCATCTTCCCCCCACTCCAGAACTTGGGAATAGAAAATGACTGACAAGGAAGTTTCCTATAGAGTTTCCTATGGAGAAGATATTGACTTTGGGAAGAGAAAAAGGAGTGGACACCATTTGTCATCTTGTCAGCTAGGAGAGAATGGGAAACAGTTTTATCATTTCTGCAATTGGATGGAGGGCATCTTTGGAAAAAGCACAGCTTGCTTCTGATATATTTCTTCTGTTTAATCATTTGATTCTCGGAGATAGCCTAAACAAGATGCCCTGCATCTTTCTTGGCAAAATTTTCAGAACTAGTTTGCCATTGCCTCCTTCCTAGGGCTGAGAGAAAGTGATTGGCCCAAGGTCCCCCAGCTGTCTTTATGCCTAAGGCAGGACTAGAACTCACGATCTCCCAATTCTAGCCTGGTCTGTTGACCACTACAACAAACTGGCTCTCAGTTCTCTATAGGATTTAGCTTATTCACAGCAGTTGCTGGAATTCATTCAGGATGGCTATTTAGCTTCTCTACAACAGGGCTTTTCAACCAGTGGTACGGGTACCACCTGTGGTACATTGGCACTTGGCAGGTGGTACGCAACCATCCTAGAAAAGTAGCAGGGGAGGGGAATGAGCTAAACCGGTGGCAGCACTGCACAAGCCTGAGCGAGAGATGGCTGGAGCTGCAGGGCTGTCAGGGCTCAGCGGAAGCGCCAGGATCAGCGCCAGGCTCCAGCTGGAGCTCGGCACTGATCCTGGTGTTTCTGCTGAGCCCAGAAGAAGCGCCGATCAGCTGGAATGTTGCAGCATCTCCATGGTCTTGTGATTTACATTCAGATGCTTGGCCACTGATTCATATTTATGACGGTCACAGTGTCCCAGGGTCATGTGAAGTGACCAAAACCTGCTGCAACCACCCAGCAGACGGGGGGAATAAAAACCAAACACCCCCCCACCCCACCCCCACTGCCAATCCTCAACAGAAACGCTCACAACAATGAAAACCTCGGACAGGAGGAAGAGCGCCGCCGGGTGGGCAGGCAGGTGTCTTGCTCAGCTGTGGCTTGGGGGGCACTTTTTTCAGTGCCATTGTAACTTCGAACAGTCACTAAGCGAACTGTTGTAAGTCGAAGACTACCTGTACTTTATCACTTTTTTCTTTTTTTTTCTTTTTCTTTTGGTTATCAAGTTTTTGACACCTTGCTAGGCGACTGGTGGTACTCGGATATTGCCATATCCTAAAAGTGGTACAATGGGTGAAAAGGTTGAAAAGCCCTGCTCTACAATACAATTCTTCATCAGAAGATCCAGGATTCTTTGAATCTGTTAATTATTCCAGTCTGGCTTGCTGAGGGACAAGGAGCAGGACAGAAGAACATGACAATTTAGGTTTTTATATCATTTTATTCTGATTTGTACTTTACTCTGCTATTGCTCTTTTTTGCATTTAAGTATTGCTGCAAAGCAATGAATGCCATGGCAGGCAGCTCCTAGAAGTACTCCGTGCAGTACACAAAATGGCACAGGAATAAGAAGAGTGTTGCTCCAAACCTAACATTATAGAAGCAATAAAAATAATGGCCATGTGAAAACCATTATCAGTGAAAGCAGTGAAAATCCCATCGTGTACTCATAGGTGACTGAACTAGCAATATACAGTTGGCAGAACCCAGCTCTCTCAATTTAAATCAATCTTCTATGCAGCACAAAAAAATGCTACTTTTGCTACTCTGCACAGCACAAAGAATGTATTTTTAACCACAGATCTAGCACTCTCAATAAACACTAAATTTGGGTCTATTAAGAGCCTGCCTAAGATCTGATAAATGCTTTGGAAAGCACTGCTCAGGCGTAATGTGGGCAAATGCCTACAGGGAAGCTAGTTGTCCATTTTTCCCTGCAACACAGCCAAAAGGGCCACGGAGAGAGAGTGTGCCCACAGCAACTTAAAACTATGTCAGTGTGATAATGCATTATTATAAAAGTGGAATAGCTTAAACTGTCTCCCTCCCTGGGCTGGGATGCGATAAAGGCAATGTCACAAGGACATGTCATTTAAAAATGATACCAGGGCATGCTCATGTTGCAGTTAGGAGGACATGAGGATGAGACCATAGTGAGGGGCAAACGGCTGTTTTAAGATTCTCCTTTTGAGTATCTCTACGGGTACTAGAAAACTCCACATCTGTAGTTGGCTGCTGTACTCACCTATTAACAGTGAAGTCCCCAGCCTGTCTTTTGAAGGAGGAATTGTCAAATGAAAGCATTATAGGAAAATTCGTAGCTGTTTAATGAGGGACTGAGAGCGAAGTTACATGTGACATGCATTCAAACAGTTCTTTCTCCAGAATCTCTCTTTTTTTAAAAGAAATAATAAAAAGCAGAGTCTCCAATACAAATGTCATTTCTGTCATAAGCTCAGTAGGCAGATTCAAGCTAGCTACCGCTTCTCAGTTTCAAATAATATAAAGCTCCTAATAACATCCTACTTCACAAGAGTTTTCACAATCACTACTGAATGACCAAACGTACAAGCTTTCTATCTAAACCACTGATAGTGCTGTTTATGAGTAGCAGTTATAGTATTTTTGGGAACTGATGTAGACAATCCTCTGCAAATACAGTGTGTAGAATTCAGATTTGTGGGAATTGCTTTTTTTTTTTTTAACCAGACTCCCAAGATATAGTAGTTGGGGTCATTGTAAAACAGTTCTATAGGTACTGTATATAAACATAGAATTAAGGAACACAGTACCTCTGAGCATATCCATGCTCAGCTCAAAGATAGTTTTCAAATCCATAATCGGGCTTTATAATCCTGACATTAAGAAAAAATCCAAGACATGCTTTTTAAAAAGCTTTCTTTGTTTCTGCAATTATATTCTTTTTCTGAACTAGGATCATTTGTTTTGTTATAGTTCTAGAATGGGGACAGAAATCCCAACCATCTACTGCAAACAGTAAGAAATCTATTAGTAGGCCCAGATTTACCTTCCGACCATACCTGTCTTGACTTACTAAATTTTAAATTGACCCATCAGACGTTAAATCATGTGCCTGCTTGGCTCATGGTCATTACTCCATACTTTGTTGATGAAAAAAAAACCAGGCTGAATGTTTGAAAATGGGCCAAGCACCATGTGGTGGGTACTGCTGCTCTCCAGTCTGGGCTAGGACCAATATTTTTATTCTAGAATACAGGCTTAGTGGATTTTTTCCAAGCACAGTTTACCAATTACTCTGTATATCCTGTTTTTCCCTAGGGTTTCTTTCAGAGAGTCATTTAGCAAACGGATGCCTAGAAATATTCTCCCTCTCATAATATTTAAATCTGCTTGGAGTAACAGGCTAGTGAAAGGTGGAGTGATTGATTTTTTTTTTAAATGCTGCTTTATCACTTATGCATAAGTGGTGCTTATTAACATTTGGGAACAATCTACTCTGCAACTTGGCACATTTTTAGTGAAGATTCCGCTAAGAATTGTAGTCCCTGTTCTCTGATGCTGTGGCTGCACATGTGACCCCCCTGGGAAATTTGAGAGTGAGTGGCATCCCTTTTGAACAGATGGTATCTGGAGAGAGGAGATGTTGCTCTAAGAAATTTGGGTAGGAGATAGAGGAGTACAAAGACAGTGCTGAATGAAGAGACTTACAACCTCAGGGATCACCAGCCACAGTTGGGACCTCAGGGGCATTTTAATGTCCCCCAACTGTCCATCTCCCCCAGCTATGCCTTTTGGCCTCTTACATTGAACAGCCCTTGACATCCTGGCTGACCTTTACCATCTTCCTGCTTTTGCTGCTGACCATCACTTTCTTTCCAAGGTTGTGCATGGCAGTTTCCTTGGGAGATCTGGAGAACAGGGCCAGGGCCAGCATGCCTCATCACAGTGGGAGTAAGAAGATGGTGAAGGACAGCTGGGGCCGTGGAGCACAAGACAGCCGAGACTGGGACTTGATTGGGGTAACTGTGGTTGCCTGTGGGGCAGGTGTGTCTTCCCAGTGCATTGCAACTTAGGCTTTTTGCAGCCCAGAACTGCACTGTGCCAAGAAGCCTTTAAGCTGCAGTGTGGCAGGTAACTCAAATGGTTCTGGGGCTGCTTGCTGCCCCCGAAGTCAGGGTGCAGGGTGACCAAAAGGACAGAGATGGGAGAGAGATAGAGACAGATGTGGAGAGTTAGAGGCAATTCCTTATCTTACTGAAACTTGAGACTGAGACGGACCAATCCTGGAATGGCTTGGATCGGGGTAAAGCCTTAGATAACTACTAGTGAAATTCGGTTAACGATGGCAAGGAGAAGTGCTGGGATTGCTGTTGCTAAGCGATGCAGTCACATGGCATCACACTTTACAACTGCATCATTTAGCAACAGAAATTCTGGTGCCAGTTGTGGTTGTAAGTCGAGGACTGCTTGTATACTAATGGGCTATAATGCCTTGCACTTACTGGCTGTGATTAATGGATTTGCAGTCCAACGTAACTGGAGGGCAGGAGTTGTGATAGGATGCTTTAGCTCATCCCCACTTTTACACCAGTTAATAATACAAGCAACTTATTTCCAGTTAGCAGAACTTAAGACTCTTTCAGCTCAGCCTCCCCAGATTTAATTTATCCAGAATTAATGATGGCCAGCCTCTCTCTAGGCAGCAGAAATGAGACCCCCTCCCCTCAGTTCTGCAGATGAGTGTGCGGGAATTGGTTGCAGGGCTGCCTGGCAGTGGAGGAGCCAGCTTGTCTGGTATTGATTAATTCTTACTCAGTTTTATATGAAGCTTTTAGATCTGGGTAGTGTCTCAAGGAAGGGGGAGTGACAAAGGAAAGACCGTAGTAATGGGAGGTTAGCTGAGGTTAGTCATAGGATTCATCAGCACCATAGTTCTGTAACATTGGACTTAGGGTGAAATAAAGATGTCAGATGGAATTTAAAGGAGGGTAAGAGGCTAATTCATATGCCAGACCAGGCAGGGCTGAATCTCTTCAGGCTGTACAAGCAGTAGGGCAACTTATATGCAGAGCAATTTGAGCTGAATTTTAGTACAGTGATGACTCCATTGCTTTCTCTCCTCACTCATACATGCAGGGAAAGCCCTCTTCCCCCTACCCATATAATGTAACCATAGCTTTTTAATGATGAGGGTGCCTGATAAATGAATAGAGTAAGTTTTTGTCCTGAGGTATTTTTAAACAAACATGATTTTGAGGCTGTCTCTGGGTCAACATAGACAGTTTTGGAAGGGGGTGTGTGACCATATGAAATTAGAGTCACTTTCTGCTGTTTACGGATGTGCTATTTGTTACGGGTTTTTTTAAAAAGACAGTTTAGACAGTTTATATACATCTAAGATCTTTTTTTGCATTCAGTCATTGGTGTTTCTTGGAGACTGCCTGGACAAGGTGTCTGTGAAAACCTAGAACCTAGAAGCAAACAAACCTAGAAGCGAGCAAAGTTATAACCAGAAGCCAACATAGGTTTGTCAAAAATAGATCGTGCCAAACAAATCTTATTTCATTCTTTGACAAAGTGACAAAATTAGTGGACCAGCAAAATGCAGTAAACATAGTATATATAAGGCATTTAACAAAGTAGACCACAACCTCCTTCTTAATAAGCTAGAAAAATGTGGAATAGACAACATCGCCATCAGATGGATTTATTTTCCTTCTACCGGTATTTCTTTTTGGGAAATAGGGATGTTTTTGGTGAGAAACTCATGATAGAACAATGCAGGAAGTTATTTGCTGGCTGAACCCCCCCACCACCACCTTGGTGTCAACCATGAAGTGGTAAGGTCTTGTAAATAAATAATTCAGATAATGCTCAATTTATAACCACAATTGGAATAAGAATTTCAGTTGCTAAGCAATGCTGTCATTAAGCGAGTCTTCACATGACCAGACCTGATTTTATAATCATTTTATCATGGTCATTAAGCAAATCACAGTTGTTAAGTGACTATGTGGTTGTTAAAGAATCATGCAGCCATTAAGTGAATCCAGCTTCCCCAATTAACTTTGCTTGTTGGAAGCCGGCTTGGACGGTTGCAAATCACAATCACGTGATCACAAGATGCTGCAACCATCATAAATGTGAGCCAGTTGCCAAGCACTTAAATTTCAATCATGTGAGCAGTGCAACCGTTGAAATCTCAAGGACAGGTGGTAAATTATTTTTTTCAAGGTCATCATAACTTTGAATCATCATCGAACAAACATTCATAAGTTAAGGACTACTTGTAGTCTTTGGCTGAAAAGAGTGAAAAGAGTTAGGGTTGATAGACTGGTAACTGCTGGATATTCTCATAGTGACCTACTTTCTAAAATGACCTGAAATGGTAGGGAGAGCTTTATATCCAGTGAGGTTTAAATTGGAGCAAGAAGATTATGGACAGGTAGATTGGTTGCCTGGAAGTCTTCTAGGTTAAACATGGTTGGACTTCCTCTGTTGATCGTTTCTCTTAATAGTCTCTCTGTTTGAGTTGGTTAAACTGTGGGACATCATTTATTTTCTTAAATATATATATACATACAGTATTGTGTAATAATATTGTAATAGTATTATGGGCTGGGGGTTTGAGGTTACCTAAATTGGTGACTTTGATTTCTTATTTTTTTTCTCTCCTTTTAGGCTATTTCCCAATAATTAGAAGGCATAATATCCAGCACCAGTGCAAGCTATTCTCATATGCCTTTTGTATTTTGTGGCAAGGTAGCAGTATTTCAGTTTAGCATTTTGTTTTGAATTAGATAGGTGTTTCTGGAAAGGCACATTGCTTTGTGTGTGTGTACATGTGCACGTGTATGCACGTGTGCTTATTTATTTATAGGGCTTAAATGCTGTAACTAATGAAGGGCTTATGTATCCTATTTACATAAATAAGGTTAAAAAGTACAGAGTCTAAAACAAATGTCAGAGCAAAAAAATGAAACTATTAATCTCCATATTATAGGAGGGAACAACTCACAACATTCCCACCCCCCAAGGCCTGTTGAAAAAGTCAGGTTTTAATGGCCTTTGTGAAACCATGCTGGGAAGGGGCTATCCAGATCTCAGGGGAATGCTATTCCAAAGGGGACGACGGGTGAGGGAGGCAATTTAACACTAATTGTAGTACTGGAATAGTAATCCTGCTTCTACTTTATTCATCTCTGCATAAAGCCTCTTACAGTAAAAAGTGGAAGATAGTATTACAATCATAAAAAGATACAATAATTGTGGAAAGGAGCAATTATTAAAAACTAAATAACAGGATAACATTTTGAAGTTTTCCACTCCTGCCTAGAAAACAATAAGGACTTTGTGGAGAGTCTCTCAGCATTACCACTAAGAAGGCCCCGTCAATTACACTCATTCTTAATCATTCTTGAAGAGTAGAGAATCTGGAGTGGGTCTGAAAGGCTGATTAATGTGAGAGCAGTCAGTCCCCGAAACAAGAAATATGTGTCCAGGAAAAGAAAACTCTGCTGCCAGATATGGCTGAACAATTCCTGTCAGCTACACAAATAAACTGTGGAGAAAGAGGCTGAGAGATGTTCAGCTGCTCCTAAAGGGCCACAGATTTATCAAGTCTTATCCAGATGGTTTAGGACAGTGTTTCTCAACCTTGACAATTTTAAGGCATGTGGACTTCAACTCCCAGAATTCCACAGCCAGCATTGCTGGCTGTGGAATTCTGGGAGTTGAAGTTCACATGCCTTAAAATTGTCAAGGTTGAGAAACACTGGTTTAGGACAAGACCAAATGCAAAAGGAATTGCTTAGGAAAAAGAAGAAGCCCAAAAAATAGCAGAGCATGTTTTCAGGTGGAGTGTCTTGTTTGGTATGACTCTTTCTTCCAGCAAAATTAATGCCCCTACACTTAAGAAATATAGCAGGGGACTGAGTATTCAGCCTAGACAAGCTTTAAAAGCCATTTAAAAAAAAAAAAAATCAGTGTTGGTGCTTCAAAGGTAGGGCAAATATCTTGTTGCCTAACATTGATTGTGAACCTATCCATACAGCCTCCTTGCCGTGATATGAAGAAACACCACACACTGCTTGCCAAGGATATGTCCTCATGAGGTCACTCCATCTCATTGCCACCTCACTGCTAAGGCAGCCCAATGACATCTTTAGATGTTTTGTTAGAAAGGTTTTCCATGTTGTGTCAGGATCTAGACACAGGGGTGTTAAACTGCTGGCCTGCGGGCCGGTTTCATCATACCGAAGCTGCACCCACCCCATTGCCGCCAATGCAAAAAGAGTTGCGATATGTCGTGACACGTCAGGTGACGTGGCAAGTTTGACACTCGTGACCTAGAGGAATGGAGGAAAAAGCTCAAGTTGCAGTCAGGACTGGTGATCTGCTTGAATTTGTTTGGTCCGCCAGAGTTGCTATGGAACTATCCCTAAAAGCTAGTGGGCTCAGTTATGCCTCTTGACTGGGTTCTGTTCTGGCTTCAGGGAAAATGAAAATAGAGATCTTTCTTTCCTTCCTTCCTTCCTTCCTTCCTTCCTTCCTTCCTTCCTTCCTTCCTTCCTTCCTTCCTTCCTTCCTTCCTTCCTTCCTTCCTTCCTTCCTTCCTTCCTTCCTTCCTTCCTTCCTTCCTTCCAACACAACACCTACTCATTACTCCAGCTCACCATTTTCATATGTACAGTGCTCTGGAGTGTGTGTGCTGTAAGGCTTTCTGTTTGCTTGGGAACAAAAATTAAAAACAGATCTTGACTATTAATCAGCAATTAAATACTCAGATTGCTTTGAATAATAGATCTGTCCATCTACACATTCCATTTTCTCAAACCTCAGCTCCACAACCTTTATTCAACAGCTGCATCTAAGCTGCCTAAATCTGAACAACCAAGAGATAGAAACCACCCACTGCCACTTAATGGTTGATATGTGAAATCAATGACCATTTAATAATGGTTTGGGAAAAAATATGTAGATTTTTACCTGAGATTATTTTGCAGTTTAACAAGTCCTTTAAAACATCCAATCCCAAGAACACTTATTCAGTGGTTGCATCTGGGGCAGTATGTATCTAAGTTTTCCATAGTCTAGAAAGATAAACTCTTGACTGCCATCTATTGCAATATGTCAACTTGTCTCGAAGGTAGTTTTTCAAAAGGCATTGGACTTTCTTGTTTTATTCCTTGAAAATGTTTCATTTCTCATCCAAGAAGCTTCTTCAGAACTGAAGAAGCTTCTTGGATGAGAAACAAAACATTTTCAAGGGAAAAAGCCCAAGAAGGTTCAGTTGTCTTTTGGAAAAGCACCCTTGGGACAACCATATCCTGGATGATTGAGAATCTCCAGAGACAATAATATGTCAATTTGTTGACAATACTTAGTATTTAAACTTCAGCCAGGAAACCATCAACCACTCAAAGTGTTACATGGAATAATTGTAGAGATAGCAGTGTGGCATGATCTAGTTCCAGGGGCATGGTATGGACATAGCATGAGGACAGCCAAATTTAGGGTAATAGCAATCCATATCAGGAATAGCAGAAAAGTATGGCAAAAGGAGCTACACTCCTATAATAGCAGTATTTTCAACAGAGATTCGAACTACTACCTTCCACATAGTCACAGTTACAATGGCCATGTAAAATAGAGTTAGTAACTAAATCCAAAAATTATATTTTAAGGGTGACTAGTCATTACTGTTCACATGCTGTTACTCTGTCTTTTCCTTGCTGCAAAAAAAAGAAATTTAGATACTAGGCAAGAAATGCATAACAATTCTGTATTTACTTCATAAAATAAAGATTAGCTGGAAAAGTTCCAATGACAGACTCATGCCAGGTTTATAGAGTTGGACTCGAAGTTGATTTAGATTGTTTCTTCCACTTAGTATACGGATTGGTTAACTGAGGCAAAACATGGGTTTCAGTGGATGGAAGGCCAATTTCTACATGATGAAATTCTGATCTGAAATCAGAAAGGACAACAAAGGCACTTGAAATTAGGCACAAGGTCCCCTGTGGAAATCCTGCCAATCTCACTAATACAACTGGGCAGCTTGTACATTTAACTCCCCAGAACCATTTCTTTTCCTTTCCATTTATCTCAGGACTTCTCATCCAAATGTTTTACCTCAGCTTCTTGATTCCACTGCATTATCCACATTAGAGGAGTTGTTGGCATCAATTTTGCATGCAAGATAGCAATCCCATCTCTACGAGGAAATCTAGCCTCAGAAAAAACTCTTTTGTGTGTGGCCAACAATGTCCTTTCTGACAGAATCCTTTGGATCACCTGGCAGGTAATTTGCAGTATATGTGTCTGGTCCATGCCAACTGCCAGCTGGAAGGGAATAGCCAAGGGAGACAAGACAGATGCTTCAGTCACCTCCTTATCCCCTTTCAACTTACAGTTTCTTGGCATCTTTGCAGATGTTTTTATAAGCAGTAATGTAACAGAAATCTTCAAACACCTGGACCCACAAGTGCATAAGGAGCTTCATGATTTGGTACCTATTAGCAATTCATCTCTTGAGTTTATTATTGTGAAATTGGTGGCATTTTCTGTTGTCTTTAGTTACTTATCTAAACAAAAGTCAGCTCTGATATTCAAAAAAGGTAGCTTTATAAATTTAACAATTTCCTGTCAATATAAGCAGAAAGCTTTTGATTATTTTCATACCTATCTCCCCAGAATGTCCTAATAAGCACAGTTTAGGCCAAATCCTCCCACCTAAAAACTGGCCTAGAAAACTCTGATGTATGTATGTAATGTATGTATGTATGTATTTTGGTGCCTTCAAGTCAGGGTTAATTTCTGGTGACTGCATGGACAAGTTCCTGCAGTTTTAAGAAGATATCCATTACCCAATAGCTTTATAACATGCTCAACTAGGTAGATTGAAGGGTTAATAGTATAACCACAAGGTATTATATTTGAGCCAAAATAGACCTAGTCATGTACAGAGTTAAACTAACTCCATTTATTCAATCATATTGTGAGAACATGGAAACCTAGGTCATTAATTTATCTAATGGTCCTCCAAGAAAAAGAGCTGGAGAGAAAGTGCAGATGAATAGTAAGCCTCTCTATTACAGAACTCAGTGCCAGAGCTTGGCAGCAAAGCCAAATCTCCCAAATATTAATCTGTTGCAGCAGCTAAGCCTTTCCTGCTGCTGTGGTTTGCTTGACCAAGGGGAATGGGCTAATGAATTCAAGACCCCTTGCCAGTACTTTGCTGGTACGAGAGTTCAAAGAAATACCAAGCATTTTCTGGAGAAAGCAGGCTAACTTTGTATTCCTACAGTAGCTCCTGTTTCCTCCTCCTCCTCCTGAATCAGACTTTTTCCCCACTGCTCAATTAAAATGCTAGCCATACATCCTTGAGCTGGCAGAAACGTATGCTTGCTTCAAATATGCTGTCCCCGTTTCCAATCTCTATCTTGCCTATCTGTTCAGACTCATCGCCAAATGATGCTTTTTGGATTTTGCATATGCAGCTTGTGATAAGCAAAACAACTGGTTGATTTCCTTGGCTTTGTTGTTTTCCTTCTTTTGCATGTCACAATCAGTGAGAAAAACATCTGTAAATCATAGGGCCATTTTGATCCAGAATTATATGTTCCTACTCTAATCTCTTTCTTGTACCCATTCTATACCACGTTCTACCATAAGCAAAATATGAATGAGGTTTTTAAAAGTCAGGAAGAAAGCTGGAGTCACACAAAGCTCTTTTACTTACGATTCCCTTCCTTCTCCTACCCCCTTTATATAGACAAGAAATGCTGACATGCTGGTTCTTTGTACTCTGTCCCAGAGCCAAAAGAGTGAAGGTTGATCCTCTTATTCCTATTGTGCTATTTGTGGGCTCATTCACATAACCTCCTTGCTCTTGTTTGAGGACACCCCTCTTTCAGTTGTGGTTATGTTGGAACTCCATCTAGAAGACTGAACCCAGATGGTCTGGCTTGAAAGTAGCAGTTTCCCTGGGAAAATGGAAGATAACTTCCCATATGGGGCATTTTCAGTCACATGGAAGAAGAGCTTTTAGAAGACAGCAATCTGCTTGACTGCTGTTGGTCCACTGCAGGGCCACCTTCTCCACTGGCTGCTGGGCTCTGAGTCTCCGTAGCCATAAGCTTTAGCGGCCAGAGGGAACAGAAAGCAATTTTGTTCTGCATGTCATTTGGTGGAAAGCTAAATGCAAGACTTTTATACATTCCTTTGATGTATGAGCAACAACATTGACACACTTCATTGCCAAAAGTTATGGCGAGTGGAGGCTGTGAGGGCGACGCTTGTTTAAAGTAAATTTCTCCAATATTAAGGAGGTGACCTTGATTGCTCTGTGGATGACCCCTTAGCCTTCCACTAAACTGGTAGAATTGTTGTATTTACAGCATTACCGGCTGAGCAATCTGTTTTGGTCCTACCCACTGCTTTTCACTTGATGTCTCCAAGTGCAGCAAAACATAGCTGATGTTACATTTGGGTGCTGCTTTTGGATAGTACTGGTTATTCATTCAGAGGGAAATGCTGATGGTAGTGTTGCATTCTCCTGCTGGAAATAAGATGAAGGCAATGTCCTTGGAACATAGCAGAAAAAAGTTATGTTTGCACCATGATTAGGGACAAGGGGGAAAGGCTCTAAATGTGATTGCACACTGCCACAATCATCAGTAAAGAGATTTTACTAGATTAATGGTTGCTGAGTTTTATGCAAGCTTTATGAAGTCAATTTATCACAGTTTACGCACAAACATACACACACAGAAACATTGATTTATTCTTAGCATGATTGGGGAGGTGGGTAGAAACAGAAATATTAAATTCATCCATTTTAGATTAGATAAATTCCTAGAAGAACAGGCTAGAAGTTGGAGAAATGTAATCTTTTTAAAAAATGAGTATAGTAAGAGCATTATCTGGAATCAGATCTGCTTCATACCATCAGTGTTCATTGTGGACTGCTCTGAATGATCTCAATGCCCTCCTCTCTTTGCCAGCCCTTCTGTGTTGTGGAACAGATGAGGATTTGAACCCAGGACTTTCCAAATCACATATTTTTGCTAGAGAGCTTGCTACTTGGTGAGATGGAATTGTTTTGGAGCAACATCTTTAGTGTTTTTTCCCCTTTTTTTTAAGTGCTGGGCTTTAATGGCATTTTATTCAGAATGGTATTTTATTTTCAGAAATGACTAGTGATCCAGTCAATTGTTTTTTTTTATGCACAATAATACTTTGTTTCAAAATCTGTTAAAATGCTCATCCTTGATTACCCAAAATAGCACTGTACTTTTGAAATTTTATTGCACTATTATATTGAAAAAGATATCTAAGCCAAAATATCAGGAAACGACATTTATTCCTCAGATTAGCCAGAGAATAAGGAATTTATATAATGAGATCTTAGTGCAATAAAGTTTGTATACCATGGAAAATTTACATCACTTATGTCATGATGTGTATAGCACTGTTGCTCATTTTGTAAGCATTAAGCACTGATTGTTTGCTTCCTTCCTTCAACTTCTTGTCACCACTGCCACTGGTGATACATAAGATAAAAGGCTAAGAGGTCATCCTTACTGTTTAATGAAAACTGATATTGGGGATAATGGCTTATAAGGGTACCTCCAGATCCTAGTAATAACTGTAAAGAAATCATTGTGGCAGTGAAGAAAAAAGAGAAATAATAGCAATATCTATGAGGCTGCCACAAATAAGAAGGGGTCAACCTATTTCCCAAAGTACCTGAAGGCAGAAAAAGAAGCAATGGGTGGAAATTAATCAAGGAGAGAGAACTAGATCTAGAAATAAAGAGAAATTTCCTGAGAGAACAATTAATCAGTGGTATGATTGAAGTTGCAGGTGCTCCATCACTGGAGTTTTTAAAGAAGAGATTGGACTGGACAGCTTTTAGTCTGAAATGATACAGAGTCTCCGTTGAGCTTCCAGTAAGGCAAGCAGATGAAGAGATGCCATTTCCCCAAATGGGCACCATTTCTATCTGCTTATCCCAGAAGTTCATTTTGTATCATGGTGCACCTCATCACTGTGACACATTCTGATATAATAGATGGTTGGAAATAACAGCCTCCCACAATTAGTGTTTTAAAATGAGGTTTTACAGGACAGCCATCCAGAAAAAGAGCCACATTATTTTTCGAAACACTTGCCTGTGACGTTTCCATATCCTAAGGTAGATAAGGTAGATAATTCAACATATTTAATGTTAAAAGTGTTTAACATTAAGAGCACTGAGACAAAGCCAAGTCCAAAAACACTCAAGAATTTCTAGAAGCCTGGCATTCTGACAAATCAATAGACATTAATAGACACATAGACATAAGCAATATCTACATACTGTGCAAAAGAAACAATCAACAAGCCAAAAAGGGAACAAAAAGACCAAAACACCTTTCCACCAATGACCAACACTCAGATGAGGATAGATTAACTCCAAGATTAAGATTAGACTATCAATCATCCAAAAATATCCCAATCAAGAAACTGCCAATCAAGCTAACAGTAAACTATTGGGGCAATAGAACCTCCGAGACTACTTCCACAAACACAGATAGGGCAAGCCACTAGAATATAAATTGACAGCAAACCCCACTCCTTACTGGCACTGATGATGTTACCTAGTTTGCGTAATGAAATGTCTGCAGGAAAACAAGCTCAGAGAACACCAAGACACTCATTTCAATCCTGAGCTATAAATATTCTCCTTTATTGGAAATTGTTCCACATTTTTTAAAAAAAGCTGAAACACCATTAGCAAATCTAAACTAATACGGTGGGTAGGATATTTCCATAAATGAAGTCACTGAGAAACATGTATCTAGATATTGTATGCAAAAGACAGTTACCTTATCCATTCATTCAGGACAGCGGCACTCACAGAGTTCTGGTGATTAGAAACTCACATGTCCACTTTTGAAGATTATAAGATATAGTTAGGAATTACCTTATGGGTGTGACCACAGTAAGCTATGCAGATGCTGGAAGTGCAGTAGTGAAAAGGGAACTGAAAAAAAAATGTACCTGATTCGGAACTAAACTGAGAGAATTATGTGGCTTTAATGTCAGACAATGCCCATGCAATGATTGGCAGGCAGAGTGAAGTTCTGAAACTTCCAAAAAAGAAATGAAATGGTGTGAAAATGTATGGTGTTGGCTGAGCATGCCACTTAGCACACCTAGCAGCAAAATATGGGCAAGGACTCCTTTCTTTGATCCTCTCATTATATAGATGTTTTTCTTGCTTAAGTTGAGGGATAGACTCCTTCCAGTGTGCTTCAACCCAACCCTCATTCATGGAGCCATACCGCTGGTGGCATATACCTGCACTGGTCATGCAATTCCATGCCAGGGTGATTATGGCCTTAGGGTTTATGTATATTTTAGATTCAACTTGGGGTTATTATTCAGGAGGAAAAAACAGTTTGGGGGAATCAGCCACATTTTTGCAGCTGCATCCAATCTGTAGGTAGGAAACAAGGGGAGGTAGTAAAGGAGGCAGAGGAGATTGAACTCTGCAATCCTCTGCTGTTGCAATGGCTGCTTACTCACTACCCCCTTCCCCAAATCTTAAATTGTAAGGCAACATGCTAGATGCAGTTTGGAAGGTGATTGGAGTACAAGTGATGTGGGAAGAATGTGTCAGCAAAGTCAATAGCCTTGAGGTAAGAATAATATTAATACCGTACAGGGGTGACAATTGACAAAATGTGGTGTGCTTCATTATTTAGATACCATCCTTGGTTTGAATTTGTCTAAGACTGGTCTTGGCCCTATTTTCTTAAGACTGAAGAGATGGAATATGTGCTGGTGGTGAAGCAACAAGCAAAAACAATCACAACTTTGTATGTCAGACTTTGTGTAGTGCAATGAACAAACCATGTTCCTGTTTCTGTTTCTGACATATTGGCAGGGGCATCTTCCTAAATCTAAGTGGTGTGGAAGCTAATTATATGTCTC
The DNA here is from genome assembly GCF_001527695.2 of Protobothrops mucrosquamatus. Lineage (NCBI taxonomy): Eukaryota > Metazoa > Chordata > Lepidosauria > Squamata > Viperidae > Protobothrops > Protobothrops mucrosquamatus. Next base: position 82,045 of record NW_015387297.1, on the reverse strand, counting down.
CCTACCCTTCAGGTCCATTTTTGATTTGGCACTACAATAGATACTGTATGCCAGTGGTGGCGAACCTATGGCAGGGGTGGCAGAGGTGGCACTCAGAGCCCTCTCTGTGGGCACACATGCTGTCGCCCCAGTCCTAGGTCTTCAGCTGAGTTTTATAAAACCTTTTCACTTTAGGTCTCCGCTGCCGTGTGCAAAAAAAAAAAAGGGTTCAGTCAATTTCAACTTCTCGCGGGAAAAAAAAGATCTTGCAAAGTTGGAATTGATTGATTGAACTTTTTAGTCCCACCCAGTCTGCCATTACCACCGCAGCCATGCCCACCCAATGGACCACGCCCACCCAATGGGCCACGCCCACCCAATGGGCCACACCCACCCGGCACTCGACGATGCATAAGTGGGTTTTGGGTTGCAGTTTGGGCACTCAGTCTCTAAAAGGTTCGCCATCACTGCTGTATGCCTAACAGTAGACCAATACATTGTTATTTTTAAAGTTTTAAAAGTTTTTCATTAACTATTTAATTCTGCTGATCATTCCGAATGGAGTCCATATGTATAAAAACAAGCAAGTTATAGAAGTTGTGGACCTAATTCACACAACACGTGGAATGTACTGAAGATCTGAACTGATTCCCTGTTCTTGTTGCTGTAATCAGCCTGCAGGTAGGAAACTGAAGAAAAATGTCCCTAAAGTGGCTGAACAGGTTTTGTTCTCTTTTTATTAAAACACACAAGCCTGCACACACATTCTGTATGTGAACAGTATACATTGAAAAGGATTGCTCCATTGCATTCTTTATTTTTTAGAGTGCTTCTTTGTGAGGATACAGTAGATCCAGAATTACATATTTCCTGCCTTGGTAACAATTGTTTGAACATAATTTGCTACTGAACCCAGTTATCTTAGATGTTAAGCTTCTCATGGTTACCTGTTTTGTAATTACTTAGAAAGTGTCCCATCAATGACAATCAATTCTGTGGATACTTTGGATTTGAACAGTTAATATTATATGTTACCCTCCACAGTATTGACACCCATAATAGACTTGCCAAAACAAGTCTGTTGTGGATCCCCTTAATTCATTACTTCATACCAATACATGGCAACATAATTCAAAACATCCATATATATTTCAATGTTTTGAAATAGTGTTTTTTAACCTCAGCTACTGTAAAATGTGCAGACATCAACTTTCACAAATCCTCAGCCAACATATTGACTGGGACATTATGGGAATCCGTGGTGGCAAACCTATGGCACACGTGCCACAGGCGGCATGCGAAGCCATCTCTGGTGGCACGCGAGCCATTGCTGGGCCGAGCTTCTCCCTCCTTCTCTCCGCGCATGCGCACCTTTCCGCAGAGCTGCATATGCGTAGCTTTCCGCAGGTAGGGTAGGTGCTCCCAATGTCCATGGGGGAAGAAGCCGAGAGGAGGCTCCGTGCCCAGTCCAGCCCAGTCCCGGAATGGCATAGAAAGCAAGGCAGCAGCCCTATGTGCGTCCCCGTGCACAAGCGCCCCCCCCGCCCTGCCAGGCAAGTGGAGCCACGGCATCTTCGGCAGAAGAGCACAGGCAGGCAACGGAAGGCACGAGGAGCCCTGATCCCAGCACAGCCCCTCCTCCCCCCTCGGAAGAGCTGTGGGGCTCAGGAGCCTCCCCCCATGCCCCCCACCTGCTGAGCAAGATGCCCTCCTGGCAACTGCCCCACCTGCCAGAGCAACATCGAGTTTGACCACTTTGACCACGCACACCCAGTCTGCCATTTCCACCATGGCCACGCCCACCCGGTGGGCCACACACACCCGGCGGGCCACGCACACCCGGCATCCGGCGATACATAAGTGGGTTTTGGGTTGCAGTTTGGGCACTCGGTCTCTAAAAGGTTCGCCACCACTGATGGGAATTGAAGTCCGTACATTTAAGATTCTGAGGTTGAGAAACACTGTTTTGGAAAATGTAACCAAAAGAAGCATCAGGAAAAATGATTTTCCAAACAGTCTAACCACTTGCATTTTTCTTGCAGTTGTACTCCTAGTACATTATAGTTGTCAAATTGATGTCAGGGATAAGAATTTAATTAATCCACATTTTCATGTTTATGTCAATTACAGCTGATTTGCATTATTTTAATCTTTTCGGTATTTCTTACTAGGAAAAGATATTGCAGCTGCCTGGCATTTCATTGGCCTGCCATAATGTCATTTAATTATAGCTTGAATTTTAGCAACAGAAATTTTGGGCTCAGTTGTTGAGGACTACCTGTATGTTAGTACATCTTTGCTCAAGTCAACGAAGACATTTTGGAGGATACAGCACAGATGGAGGGTGGCTGCATTGCTGCACATTTCCATTGATTTTTTTTTTGAATGTCAAACCCATTCATGTATAAAGATTCTCTGTGCATTACATGAATTAAAATCATATGCTTCTTTTGGAAATATTTCTGAGAGAAAGCTTTTTTCCCCCCAACTTTGGGTTGACAAGAATCTCTGTCTGTCTATCTGTCCACTATCTATTTAATACTATTTAAAAACTTGCACAGAGTTTTTCACGGATACAGTACAATCGTACGCATGTTCACTTAGAAACAACTTCCAGTTCAATATCTTCGTGGTCACTGTAACCAAAGCAATGATTCATGATAATTTAAAGGACTAATGGATGATGCAGAGTTTTGTTTCTAAGGTATATCAACGATGTATACGTATGCATGTATATACTCTTCGTGTGTGTGTTATACATAGGCACGTATAAACATATACATACATGTACATACAAATGTATACATATACATGTATACACATAGCCATGGCTGTAGAGACAGAAAAGAATGCAATGCAAACAGAAATGTAAAGGGAAGAAATTAAATAATATAATACAAATAAAGGTAGTCCTCGACTTAACAAACGTTTGCTTAGAGGACATTTAAAGTTACAAAGGCACTGAAAAAAGTGAGGTATGACTTTTTTTCACACGATGATTGCGGCATCCCCATGGTCACGTGATCAAAGTTCTGACACTTGGCAACTGGCATGTATTTATGATGGTTGCAGTGTCCTGGGACCATGTGATTACCCTTTTGTGACCTTCTGACAAGCAAAGCCAATGGGAAACCCAGCTTCACTTAACAACAACTGCAGTGAACACTCAACAACTGTGGCAAGAAAGGTTGTAAAACAGGGCAAAACTCACTTAACAATCATCTTGCTTAGTAACAGAAACTTTGGGCTCAATTATGGTTGTAAGTTGAGGATTACCTATATATTAAGTAAATGTAAAACGAATAGGGTGAGTCATAAAGCAATGCTGATGACTGATAATACAAACTTTGTTAAGTTAATATCCTGCTGAGATAAAAAAAACCCTTTTAATTCAGATCACAACAATAAAATTAAACTTTTTGATATAGTGCAATTCAGTGGTTATTTATTATGAAGTATATTTGGGATTGTGATTTTATGTAAGGACCTGCCTCCGTTTCTCTACCAAGAAAGCAGAACTCTTGAAACTGGCATCATTTCAAAAGGAACTTTTATTGGCAGGTACAGAAAGCAGGAAAGCTAGGCAGGATCTGAGGGCTTCCCGCCCGAATCAATAGGTTAAACCCGTGAAACAATAACCCCACCCCAACTGTCCATCCGGTCGGTTCAAACAGGCCAATCCACAGGTGACATGGAGCTGTGGGAAAGCTGTTAGGTCTTCTCCAGTTCCTCCCTGTGCTCCGAGATACAGCAGATGGCCCCGAGGCATTCCTTTCACACCCCATAAAGGATACATCAAAGCAGATAGAGGAAATGGCCTATGTGCACTACAAGCCCCCGGTTACCCCCCTCCCTCATAGGAGAATGACAGAACCCAAATAACCTAAACCCAGAGAATAATGATTAATAAATGAGGGTTCTGACACTTTATCGTATTTGCAGAATTCCCCTCTCCAATGTTCATCTTAACTATATGGGACAGAGTTAAATGAACTATCTATATTAGGTTCCAAAAGCTTTTGATTTCTGCAAAAAGTCCTTCAGAAGCATACACGTTAAGGATGCATCAATGCCTAAGTAACCCAGCTTATTTAGTCTTGTGGTTTCTTCAGCATTCAGGCTCTTCTAGGCTTCTGTCAGTTAAATTGCAGTTGAAAATCAGAATAATTGAAATGGAAGCCCAAAAGGATCTTTCATTTACTAGGACCTCTGGATTTGCTCCTTGGTGCGCATCAATTAAACAGCAACACTGCTAGAAGAAATATCCAACAAAAGTAGGCCACAGTAATGCTAGAAGGGCATTCATTGCCCTTCATTTCTAAACAATACCATCTATGCTTTGGATTGGCACTATTTTTTTTAAAAAATATGTGATGTATGTATAGTACTAATAGTACTAATTGTGTTGAATTTTATTACATGCTGCTGCATTATCTTCGTGAGATAGTATATTCTAAATCTGTATCCATGTGAAGTTGTATATTGGGAGAAAAAATGTCTTGCACATAACAGAATGTGCACACAGGCTTTTATAAAGCTAAGTCTTAGCCTATCCATGGATACAATTCAGGGACATGTTCACCTACTGAGAAACATGTTTACCCTTTCAAGCAATTTTCCTATTATCTCTGTGAAAAAAATAAAATCCACCTGAGAATAAATATAAGGAGAAAAAAGAGAATAAGTTCTCATTGCCGAAGGAGACAAACAAAATATTGAAGTTTATTTATATATACATAGATGCATACATATGTACGTACATTTAGAGATTGCCTGACTCCAGATTATTCTATATGGCTTATTTTCCCAGCCTGACACAGAACATCAACGTGATCCTTTGGATAGTCCAAGGCTAAGATATATAATATAGCATTGGACTTTGAGGGAGTAGGATAGAGGGAGTACTGACACTTCTGAACTTTGGTGTTGAAGAAGACTCCTGAGAATATCATAGCCAAGAAAATAAACCAATTAATCTTACTTAAGGCACAAATAACTAGGCTCAAATTACCATACTTTAGACCAGTGATGGCGAACCTTTTAGACACCAAGTGCCCAAAAACCGCCCCTCCCACCCCCGCTCTGCCCCGCCCTGCCTGCTCCATCCCTGCCCTGCCCCCACCCACCTCGCCCTGCCCCACCCGCCCCTGCTCCACCACCGCCCCACTTCCCCACAGGGCCACCTACCGCCTCCACGGCCTTCCGCAGATCGCCCAGGAGGCCCTGCAGCGCCATGGCGGCCACGCCCTCTGCCCGCGCCTTGCATCATCATCTGCACATGATGGGGTGCAAAGGCGGAGTATTGACCCTGCTGCCCAGCTGCCATGTCCTTAGCTGCGCTGTTCCGTGCGAGCCGCGCCCAGGGGTGACTCTTCTCCAGAGGGGCTGCTGGTGAGGAGGGGGCCACGGGGGAGGCGGGGCTGGGACAACAGCACGCATGCCCACAGAGAAGGCTCTGCGTGCCGCCTCTGGCACACGTGCCATAGGTTCGCCACCACTGCTTTAGACATGTGAAGACCTATCTTTCTGGAGAAGTCCAGTGGAACAGCTTGCCTTCAGAAATCATGGACGTTCCATCACTGGAGATTTTTAAGAAGAGACTAGACAGTCACTTGTCTGAGATGGTATAGGTTCTCCTGCTTGAGCAGAGGACTGGACTAGAAGACCTCCAAGGCCCCTTCCAGCTCTATTCTATTCTGTTCAATTGCTACCTGCTGTTATTTTTCTCATGTATCAAAGCTAAGACAAAGAGCAGTTTGGTGTAGTGATTAAGGCACCAGACTAGAAAGTGGGAGTTCATGAGTTTAAGTCCTCCCTTAGCAATGAAAACCAGTTGGTGACTTTTGGTCAGTCCCTTTGTCTCAGCTCAGCCTACCTCATAAGGTTGTTGTTGGGAAAATAGGAGGAAGCTGTGATGGATATATTCGTTGCCTTGACTTATTTGTAAAAATAATAATAGCAGGATATAAATATATAAATAAAATAGTATTAGCAGGATTGTGGCGGAAGGAATTTGGAAAAGAAACTGATTGCATGTTGGTAAGAAGAAGATCAATATGTGGATTAATCAGGCTCCATAATAGCAAGTTTCCAGGAACAGAAGTGTGATGGATCCCATCACTCAAATTTCACATAGTCATCTGGTCCTCTTTTTCAACAAGTTAGTAGGAGTTATACTTTATTCTTCCCAGTTCCTCCCTCCTATAGCAGGGTTCAGGTTTATGTTTCAGACAATTTCATAGTTAATGTGTCTGATTATTTGACTTTCCTGTTCTATTTCTACTGCATTCATTTCTTCAAGGTTTATATTTCCTTTTTAGGTGATTCTATAACGGGGGAAAAGGCAAAAGGAAAACAGCCTAACCTCAGCAGAAATACTTAATGACAACCTGTCTCATGTGTAATGAACCACACTTAAGATCCTGTCTTCCCAGTTCTCTTATTCGTGTTCACTTTTGTTTCATTCTTTTGAAGCTATGAGGGTTTGCAAAAATATGTTCAAAAGCTCTGAAATTCTGGGAAAGCAGAAACAAATTATTTTTTGTTATCGGATGTTTTATTCTTGTATTTGGTCTTTCTAGCTTTCTACAGCAATCATCCTTAGACAACAGTGAACAGCCAAACAGAAAAGAAAACAAATGCTGTTGATTTCAATAATATATCTGTAAATCTCAAAAATTATATACACTTGTATAAGTACTTAGTTTCATCCTAAAGTGAAAGTTTCCTTGAGCACAGCAATAAATTGCCTATTGTTTGCAGCACCACGTAAAAATACAGGAGGTAACTATCTAGATTAGAAGACATCAGGCATTCTCCCAAGGACATTGATATGCTAAATGCACGATCTGATACAGCCTTACGGTCATTCTGAGAAAACATTTGGAGTTTGGGTGTTCACGCCTGCCTGGAGTTTTGGTAGATATCCTAGGGATATTGCATACTATGTGGAAGCAATTATCTCCTAAAAATAAGTTGTTTAGATGTACTCTAAACAGGCAAGCATTACCAGAAAAAGATGTACACTCTCACCTCCACTAATGATGTAAATTTAAATTGACAGGGACATGGAGTAAGGCTTTCCCACATAGTCTAACCTCAGTGCAGCAGCAGAAGCTGAAAATGTACAATATGGGCTATTATGTGAATAATATTAAAAGCAGATTTACACTTGGTCTTGGGATATGTGTGTTCATTCCATTGTATAACTGCATGCTGTCTTAAGTTGTACCATACAATTGTACTGAATATCTGTTATTACCCATAGTAAAACAAGGTGTGGAGAAAGACTGCCAGGTATAGTCCACAATGTGGAAAGCCATGTGTGAAAAATCATGTGCTAAAAATTAACACACAAACATTTTGATACAATTACTTTACAGGACACAATCCAACCTACATAAAAACTGAGTGGACACATATAGTCCACTAAATCTTGTTTTTTTCATATTGGGTTGTTTTACATTACATTCAGTAATGTTTACAGTATTCAACTGCACATGCAGAAGAAATGTCTTTTAAAAAACTCCATTATCTGTAAACACTCATCCTGGGTTATGTGTTAAATGATAATATTATCTTCCTTCATTATTATACTTATCTGTAGAATAACTGTACTTATATCTTTTATTTTATATGTTTTATTGGTAGAGGGGACATTTTAAAGTAAAAATGACAACCTGAATTACATTTAACTTAGAAAAGCAGCTTAATAGTAGATAGAACAAATCCCCAGTACAGTAATCTGATTCATGGGGTAATAGCCATAATATTCTATAAATTAGTAATAGGTCTCTATTACTATATCATTAAACGAATTCACTGTTCTGTTTCTGAGGTAAACAGGCCAAGCATTTGATGTCGGGAATACATCCATCCTCAGAAAAAGGCACATTCTGTTCCAGAACATCAAGAATTCTACAAAAAAGTGAGCTATTAGGAAGAAAAACTCACCTGAACAATATCTCATTGTTCCCTATCACTGCAATAATACAGGTATTCGACTTACAACACTTTATTTTGTGACCATTCAAAGTTACAATGGCACTTAAAAAGTGACTTATGACCGTTTTTCAACTTACGACTGTTGCCGCATCCCCAGGGTCACATGATCCAAATTTAGACGCTTGGCAAGTTGTTCATATTTATGACAGTTGTAGTGTCCTGGGGTCATGTGATCACCTTTTGTGACCTTCTGACAAGGAAAGTCAATGGGGAATCCAGATTCACTTAACAATCATGTTACAAAGTTAACAAATGCAATGATTCACTTAACAATTGTGGCAACGAAAGTCGTAAATGGGGCAAACTCACTTAACAAATGTTTCACTTAGCAACATTTTGGGCTCATGGTTGTAACTCGAGGACTACCTGTATTAGGAAAAAAGTACAGTTGTCACACATGTAGACTTAAGTGATACCTGGCTAGGAATTTAATTAAATGCAAGCAGCTCATGAAAGCCATCCTCATCTTGTTTCCATCTGAGCATGTAGTTTAGACTGAGGATGGAAACTGGGGAAGAGGACCTGCTTGCAAAAGGCTGGTTTAGTACATTGTAATAGGGATATCCATTTTTGAAGAACATATAGTACAAAAATATTCCTAATGATCGCTATGTAAAACAGAAAAAGCTACAGGGAAGAGAGGAAGAAATGTGTTCCTGAAGAGACAGCAAATCATGCTTCAGTGGTCTTCATCTTTTCAATTCTAACCTGGTTGAGATGTAATCAAGAAATAAGTAGGGCTTGTTTTCTTAATCTTTATCTTGTTTTCATTGTTTTCTTCACTTTCTCTTCTTAAAATTATAAACAATAAAGTAAATGGAAGTCCATGATATACCAGTTGAAATTCCCAGAAAATCCCCAGCAGCCAGCTAGAGGAAATCGGTCTTTAACGTATTTTTTGTAGATGAGGAGAAAGCCAATTTCAGTTGAATAATAGTTGTGGGCAGAGGTTGTACCACTCCTTACCTGTCTTCTGTTTGATAATGCATTTGTTGTCCTCTAAACTATAGCCACATTTGCTCTTGTATCCCTCATTGTCTCTAATATATGAGAATTAGTTATTTAAGCTGGAAAAGTGAACACTTGAAGAAGCAATGAGGTGATTGACACCTGAGCCATATAATAATAAATCAATAAGGAGGGCACTTCTTAACATTAGTCTTCCCATCCAGCATGCCTCCAGATGTGTTGGACAGCAACCCTAGACTTTTTAGGTGGAGTTCCAACATCTTTGGAGAGTCAAGGTCCTGCCACTAACCACGAAATGAGTTTGGATATTATATTCAAATTGAAATCTGGTGTGAAATTTCTCTTGGTTGTATATCTGGCTATGTTTTATAGAAACATTCTCTTTGTTTTCATATCATGGTGATGTCTACAGGATATGCATTTTTTTCCCCCACAGAGCCTTTGGAAGCTACCGTGAAAGCTGCTTTCTCAGATCTAATATCAAAGTTCACCATTTCATTAATGCTCACTAGCCATAGAACAGTGGTTCTCAACCTTTTTAATGCCGCGACCCCAACCGGTCATAAGTCGAGGACTAAACCGGTCGTAAGTTGAGGACTAAACCGGTCGTAAGTCGAGGACTACCCAACCGGTCGTAAGTCGAGGACTTTCCCTGCCCGGGAGCACCGCGCATGCGTGGTTCTGCCCCCTGGGCCGGCCGAGGCATAGCTGGCAAGCGGCAGAGACGAGCAGGCCAACCACCAGCTGGCCCAGCCCAAGGGAGGTAAGGCACCCGCCGGAAAAGGGAAAAAAATGGCGGACAAAAAAAATGGCGGACAGCCTTGCTTGGCGACCCCCGTGAAATGGTCGATCGACCCCAAATGGGGTCCCGACCCACAGGTTAAGAACCACTGCCATAGAAGAAGCTGGAGAGCTTGAAACCCTGGATACTTAAATTTACCTTATATATACACATGTTAAGTTTCCATTAACCAGACAAATAACTGCTAGAGGGCCAATTTTCACTGATAAAACTGCTAGCTATTTTCCTAGCATTGTAAATGCAACTTACATAGTTGGAGGTGATCGCTTTTATTTTAAAATATTTAAAGAGCTTCAAAATCAAATCTCCAATGTCCCATCTAGTTTGGCCATTACTGTGCGTTGCAATTCTTTTCATGCCATTACTCCCCATTATACTTGTTATACTGATTTATAGACATGGGATTCAACAGTTACACATTTTCAGCATTGTTCTCAGTTGGAAATATTTGGAAGTAGCCAAATGAATACAGTGGACTATAGGTAACTGGGGAAAAGTTGATCCAGTAATTGGGGGAAATGATCTACCCTGAATATATATATCATATCCTCTTGCATGTTCTGTACATAACATATTAAGTGTTGAATCTTAGTATGATAGTTTATTTCAGAGGTGTTCTTAGAAGACAGAATTGTCTCAAGCCAACTTTTACTTCTACTGTCATTTTAACAGTGTGTGTGTGTTTGTGTGTGTGTACTGTGAATGTAGAAGCTTTAAAGCAGGGGTATTCAAACTTGGCCTTTTTATGACTTGTGGACTTCAACTCCCAGAATTCCTCAGCCAGGCACGCTGGCTGAGGAATTCTGGGAGTTGAAGTCCACAAGTCATAAAAGGGCCAAATTTGAAGACCCCTGCTTTAAAGTCTGTCATTCCCAGCCAGCCAGCTCACGCCAAATGGACATTCCAGATCCATGAGTAAGGCATAGCTCTTGGTCATGTCTCAAAACAGATTCCCCATGCCTTCCCTCTGCTGAAAATAGGAAGGGTTTTTGTTTTTACCAATAAAATGTAGATGAACAGGGGAGAAGTCCAGAAGAGTGGCCAAACAAGGGAGAGTTCACCACCTCAGCAGCCTCCGATTAAAGTTAAGTTTCCCAGAAAACTGGACGTCCAGGTAAAACAGATGAACACTGGATTTAGAAAATTGATATTTTCGGTGTCTAGCTAAGAAATTGCATTAGGCTTTTTTTATTTCTTTTAATTCTGTGTGGTGTTGTGTAATTTTTCTTCTCTTTTTCTCTGTATAAATGAAGAAATAGAATCTTCAACTTTGTGTTCCTTTCCTCAGAGTGGGCAGGAAGCAGTTTCTTATTTATAGCTTTTTTGCATTATCTCCTAACACACAAGGAGAAAATATTCATTTATAGCAAAGCAATATGTTGTGGCCTGCCTGGAGCATTTCTTTTTTTATTTTCTGTTTAACTGTTGACACTGATTAAGGCCACATTTTGTCTCCTTTTCTACAGTATTTAGTGTATACCCTTTAAAGTTGAACCATAAAATGGGCTGTATGAAGAGAGCCAGTTTAGTATAGTGATTAAGGCATCAGGTGGGATACTGTATGTTCTAGTCAAGCCTGAGGCCAATTGGGTGACCTTGTGCCAATTACTCTCTCTCAGCCCTAGGAAATAGGCAATGGCAAACTACTTTTGAAAATCTTCCCAAGAAAACAGCAGGGACTTATTCAGGCAGTCACCAGAACTCAACATTGACTCAAAAGCATCTCCATCTAAAATGGGCTGTATATTTCTGTTCTTTTTAAATAAGTTTGGCTTTGTTTATATCTGGTGAGATGATCTATATCACAAAATGGAATGGGGAAGGAAGGTCTGAGCCCCCTAATCATACATCTCTAAGCTACGTGGCCATAGCAGGAGCTACCAAGCCGCTAACCCAAGCAAGAGGGGCTGGAGGTGAAGATCTAAAGCAGGGGTGTCAAACTGCCGGCCCATGGGCCAGATGCATCATAGCAAAACCGCGCCCACCCCATTGCCGGCAATGGAAAAAAAGTCATGATATGTTGCGACATGTCACGTGACGTTGCGAGTTTGACACCCCTGATCTGAAGGGTTTCTAAGAGAGATTTGAGATCTCCTCCACCCCATGGGCTCATCCATTCCAACATCATCAGTTATTAAAAGAGTAGCATCAACGTTTGAAAACAATTGCTCTTCATTCTCAAGATTTCAATTCTTTGCTTAAATGGAAAGCATCAGATTTCGTCCACATGTACTTGAGGCAAACCTGTAACCTTAACATGGTCCTATGATGGTGATGATGGCATTTAATCTATTCTAGCTTATCAACATTTCTTACCCAAATTATAATTTTTGATGATTCCTAAGTGCTTGAAAAACCAAGCTGAGTGCTTGATGCTTTTTTCAGAGCTCGAATGTTCATTTCCTTCTGAACTACTGTCAGAGAATTTACTGTAGAAGAGGAAACAACAGCATAACGTGAGTCAGTGTGAAAAAGCATCCTAAATGTCAAGATATGCAGTAAGCTCTGGCATTACACCTTATAGTTATTAAGCTGCAAATCACATATTAATACAGTGTGTGCATTTGTGCTTCAGTAGATGTATGTGCCCTGGAGTGCTGATTCCAACTTTGAGCATCCTGAAGAATAATGAAGGTGTAAGCACCACACCATTTTACATGTGAGCCTCATACTTCTTTCCCTGCAGGGAAACCTCAAGCATCAACCCCACTGGACAAGGTAAAGTTACTCTGGATCCTTTGGCTGTAGAGATGACCTAGCCCCATTTCCTTCATGGTGCCCCTGCAAATGCTACAGGGAAGGTCACTTTAGTTGTATGTGAATTCCATTCTGCAGCTATTTTGTTTAGAAAGTTGTTAGAAGGCCTGATTTGGCTTGTGTAGGATTTCATTAACTCCCTCTTTTATGCATTCCCACAAGTCCCAATCAGCACACCTGCTGAGAAGGCTGATCTAGCCTTGTGCTAATGCTCTTTCTACCACGTATGATTTATTTATTCATCAGATTTATACCCTGCCCTTTTTCCTGGAACTTAAAAGAATGTACATGGTATCCCTTCCTTCCATTTTCCCCATTCCGAATGATCAATGACTTTCCCTGGCTGACAGTCCACTTGAACATGAGTCTCCCTGGTGTTAGTCCAGCACCTTTAGTACCAGTACATACTACATCTCTTTTAATAGTTTGGCTGACTATCAGCTTGATCTTGCTCTCTTTCAGTACTTCCCTCTCTTTGTCCAATAACCTGTCTCACAGATGATGGTTGCCTTGCTTTGCTCATTTCTTGCTAGTCTTGTAAACCTTTCAGTTAATGGGTCATAAAACATTTGCATATATGTGTGTATTTGTGTTGTAGCTGTAACCTTGCAAAGAGTTTTATAGGACACACATCTGTCAAAACTGGTGCAAATATAGCCTTTGACTCTGGTCAGCATGCCTTCCATGGCTGTGTAACTGCATTACTGTCTAGACTAGAGTGACAACTCTGGCTATGAAAACTTTGCTGTCCTGACTTAGATTTCCTCTGAAGAAGATAAAATAAAAAAGGAACCCAGTCCTCAAGGCTTTCATGTTTGAACATGTCCATATCCATACCACCTTCTTACAAACAGCCTGACTAGTTTGATAATATATTCTATTTAATAATCCTGTGAGGGGTAGACAACCCCAGATAGCTTTGTAGGCATATCCTGTGAGCTATTTATTAAGTAGATGGCCAATCAAAGAGCTGAATATAGTTTTTCATACTGTGATAGGTATCTGCCATGAATAAGCCCCCAGGTTTTCTGGACTGGAGCCCACTCAACTGCCTTGAATATTTTACAATATTCTCCTGAATTATTAACCATGTGTGTCTGACTTAATTGTATGTGTGTGTGTGTGTGGGTGGGTGATTCTCTGGCATGATGACAGTATGAGATCTTGGAAGGCAACTAATATTGTATGTCTGAGATCCAAGAATAAAAGATGGCAATTGTGTGATGCAATATTGGAGATGTTCATGATGCAGAGTTGGTGATACAGTGTTTTTGAATGGAGGGAAAACCATTCCCAACATGATTATATGTTAACATATCTGAATATCTTTTCCAATGCTAGTCTGAGATATATTCCTTAATTGTTTTTTTTTTTTTACTGGCAATAGTCCATCTTAAAAGGCAGAAGCTGTTCACATTTCAAGATCTTCAGTGGCAGTTAAAGGCTAGTTATTGGCTTGTGGTCATTCTCTTGTTCTTATTTATATTTAATCTTATTCCCATTTGTTATTGTGCTTCTTGACTTTCAATATTAAAGCATGCAGGTCATTTGCATTTTTGGCAGTCAGAAAAGCATCGTTAACACAGACCAAGTTGTGGGTGTTTCTTCAATTTTAAATTCAAGTTCATCTTCCAGTTTAGGCCTCCCTTGATATGTATATTCAGCATATCACCTGAATAAATAAAGATCCTTGTCTTACTCCTTTGCTGGCATAGTATTAGACAGTTTTGCAATGTTTCTTTGAGACTATGGCTTTCTGTCCTGTGGAGATATAGATTTTGCATCAAGACAATGAGATCTTCTGGGATTCTCATTTTGCTAAAAACATTCTACAGCTCAACATGAACAGCGCAATCAAAAGCATTTCTACAATCAATGAAGCATATTTTTTTGTAATTCTTTGACTTTTTCAATTACCCAGCATTCATCAGCCATAAGGTCACTTGCTCTGTGGCCTTTTCTAAAACCATCTTGTATATTTGCAACCTCCTTTTCCATGTAAGACTCTAATCTGTGTTGAATGATGCTAAGCATTTATTGAAACTAAAGTTACTGTACAATACTTTGCCTACTTTGAGTCTCGTTTATTTGGTATTGATATGTAGATTGACCTCTTACAATCTGTTGGCCACTGTGTTTTACTGCCACAGCTTAGATAGAACTTTTACTGATTTTTCTTATGTCTTTGCCATATTTCCATGTTATTTCATAAATTCCCATAGCCTTCTGATTTGGTAATGAGCAAAGTGCTGATTTAATACCTCTTTCTAACACTAGAGGTTTTTGTAAAAAGGGAATATTTTTAAACTACATTGGACATTGACACACCTATCTTATAGAATTTCAGAATAGTCTTCCCATCCTTGTTTGTTTTTTTGAATCAGTTACTATCGGCCTATTGATTTGCTTTAGCATATCAATTTGAGGTTGAAACTTCCTTATTAGTTAGAACTGTTTGAAGACTTTCCTTTTTTTCTCTGTTTCCATCTTCAATACATTTACAGATATCACTGTAACAGTACTTGTCTCTTATAAGAGCTCTCTGAAATTCTTCCTTAAGCTTCTTGGCTTTGGCTTCTCTTCTCTTCTTGGCAATTTCGAGTTTGCTTTTTTCTATTTCTTTGTCTTTGGCAGTGTCTTTGAACGTTCATTTTTACCAGCTTCTTTAATTTCATTACACGGTTTTGCTAGTTCCCTATGAATGCTCAAGACTTCAAAATAATTCCTGCTGCTTTTCTTGAAAGTGGGGTGTGTGTGTGTGTATTGAAGATCACATCAGGGAAACTGTTTGGCTTTCTTCTGCAGCTTTAGCTTGACTAGGAACTTGCACCTGAGCAGTTTGTATTTGTTCCACAATCTGCTCCAGCGACATCTTCGCTGTTATAACAGAGGTCTTCTACTCCTTATACTAATAATATAGTCAATTTGCATTTGTGTACTCCATCTGGTGATGTCTGTGTATATAGATATTGTTTTGATTGTTTGAAGACAGTGTTAGTAATGAAAAAAAAGACCTGAATTTCCAGAAACAGGTATGTTATTCTGCTTCATTGTCCTTTCCTAGGCTTCATAGTCCAACTCCACTTTCTTCCTTACTATATCCAAGTCGGCATTTCTGTCTCCAGCCACTACATGCACATCTTGTTTGCATGTGTTGTCAATTTTAGATTGAACTTGTCTATAAAGGTCCCCAAGTGACTAAATTAGTAGGCCAGCGAAATGCTGTGGACATAGTATATTTAGAGTTCAGCAAGTTCATAACAACCTACTTCTTGGTAAGCTAGAAAAATGTGGGATAGACAGCATCACCACCAGGTGGATATGTAACTGGCTGACAAACCTTACTCAATGAGCAGTCCTTGTTTTTATCATAAAAGAAAAAATACATCACAAGTATTACACAATGATTTATCCCATCCCCCCACCCCCCGGACTTCCCAAACCAAACCTAGGCTAACATTCAACTACAAGTAAACAAATATTAATATCTCTAACTCCAAACTCTAAACTTAAACAATCCATCTCCTCCGTGTTAATAAAAATTATTCATTTAATTAA